>NC_048282.1:25834135-26124135 GCF_009762535.1 Notolabrus celidotus | reverse complement strand
TCAACTATTTGCTGCATGTCTGCCCTCACTCTCCACTCCCCACACTTCCTGTCTCTCTTCAGCTATCTCCTCCAATAAAGACAAAAAGGTCTAAACACATCACTTTAAAAAAAGAGAAGAAAAGAAAAGACTACTTACATATTAAAAAAACAAAATTCATCCCATTTTGTCCATAGGGGTCAGCAACCCAAAGGTTCCTTACAGCAGCTTTAATCAAAACAGATGAGTTATGAAAAACTAAAACATGCACAGTTGACACAGTTGAAAAGACCAAAGCCATTGTTTGTACCAGGCTGTGAAGAGGGTAAATTCTGCTGTAAAAAAAATGCCATTTTAATATGGACTCTATTGAGGTCTCCTTGGCTTTTGAAGCCAGCCTCAAGTGGACAACGGAGGAACAGCAGTTTGATGCACTTACTCATTGGTTTCATTTTTCAACACCAGAGGTTGCAGCCTGATTTTCACAGTGGCAGAAAACCAGAGGTGTCAAAAGTATTCAAAATTCATTACTCTACAAGTATAGATACTAGGGTTTAAAACGACTTCTGCAGAAGTTGAAGTATCAACTCAAGCTTTTCACTAGAGTAAAAGTGTAAAAGTTCTGGTTTCAAAACTACTTAAAGTATAAACTAAAAGTAAAGTAAGGGAAAAAAATGTCATTAAGGACAAAAGATTCGGCTGCGCCACAGGGGCCTATAGTGCACTACCCCACCTCCCATAAAAACACTTTTCTGAAGGCCATAATGACTTAAATGTTTTATTAATATGTTAATGTTGAAATATTTGGGTTGCACCTGTCAAAGCCACGCGGCTTTGCTTTTTTTGAAAATAAATGCATTTTCGTAAAAAGCAAATACATTAAAGAACCATATATGTGTATAACTGAGCATTAATGTGTTTTCTGGAGCTGAAGATATGATGACTCGTTGCCTACAAGTATTGCAATGGTGCAAAAAGTCAAACATTACTGGCATGTTATCAACAGCCTTTATTGGAATGTAAATGTACGTAAATGTGTTTTTTGAACGATGACAAGCCGGAATGAAAACAAGCCGAAGTGAAACAGGAGTAACGAGGCTATTTTTAAAATGTAAGAAGTAGAAAGTTGAGATATTTGTGTGAAAATGTAAGGAGTAGAAGTAAAAAGTTGGCTGAAAAAAAATTACTCCAGTAAAGTATAGATACCCAAAATTTTTACTTAAGTAAGGTAACAAAGTATTTGTGCTTTTTTACTTGACACGTCTGCAGAAAACAGAGTCAGGAGTCAGGAAGTTGAGAATCTGAAAAGAGACCATGGAGAGTAAAAAAATATGGACAGCGAAACAGCTCCCCTGAAGTGAAATGAAAACGTTTGGCGCTCCCCCTGTTGACTGACTGACTGAGGTATAAGTCATGAAGCCTGTCTCCTTCATTGTTAGAGATGGAACAGGGGTCCAAACTATCAAATTAAGATTGATTTCATATGTGTTTATGCCTTGTTAAGTATTTCATCCTTCACATTTTCCTTGTACATGTTTTCAGTCATGACATTTACCTCTAATCATGAAGGTTTCTGTGAAAGTCTTTAATTTTGGAAGAAGTTTAGATGTGAATAGTTATTTGATGCTAAAAAAAAGGGGGAAGTGATGTTGTGATTGACAGCTCTGTTGACATTGTGTGCTCTTGCAGCAATCTTCACCAAATTACCCTAGAAGAGAAAAGAAAAAAAGTAACAACACAAGAGCCATAAAACTTTCCATTACTGTGAGTCTCTGATATATATTGACAGAAGAACTGCTCTGCTCACTTCTGCATATGTTTTGGCACAACATTTCAGGAACCACCACTATATGTCAGTGCCCAGTGTGGCAATATTTTGGCATCACTTTTGTGCAACGGGAGGAAACGGAGGTGCATTGTCCATATTTATATAAAGTTAATGAATGACACTCAAGATGAGTATGAAAATAAAGCGTACTTGGTTAATTTGTCACTCATATTTGGATGATGAAATACAGTGAAAGGAGTCACTGCTCGTGTCACAGGTCTCCTCAATAACTCGGTAGGATGCAGGTACCAGGTGGCCATCGCAGGCCGCCACAGAGGCGTGAGATGACCATTGTGTGTCATTATGAATCATCATCATGAGTCACTGTATTTGTAATCACTGACCTTCACCTCTGTGAGTGCATCAAACTATACTAGAAAACACACTCCCCGTTAGCAGCCCTCTGATGCTGGACAAAGCCTGTTTTTCTAATGAGACGGCGAGAAGAGGTCAACTGAATTGTGCCATAAAAGCAAAACAGGCTGCACAGCTGTTCGGATAAAAGTGACATTCATTGTAGCTCCGAGAAGTCAGAGCAAACATCCTTTCTGCCAAATGTGCCAGTCGGAGCTGACAGGCTTCAAGGCCAGCAGCCATGAAGAAGGAGCTCTGGCTCTCCTTCACTCACTTTTTCACTCAGTGTTTTATCTGTGCTCCTTTGCTTTCTCTGCTCTCACACATGGCCCTCTCTAGTGAGCATGTGTGTGTGTTTGTGAGTTTCGATATCAGCTTTTATAAACCTCACAGCCTTGAAATACATTTCAGTAATTATCATCTCGACTCGAGCACACTCCTTTGTGTGTGTTTATGTGTTCTTGTCTTTATGAGCTGTCCTGGCTCACACTGTGAGGACTTAACACGCTGATTTAAATGCTACTAATTGTTATGTGCATACACAGAGTAATGCTTTGGTACATGGATTTACATGCAAATTTTCTCCATAGAGGCTTAATTTAGAATTAAATCCCTAACAGCCTCCAATCTGGCCTTCTAGCGTATATTTCAAATTTGGCATCAAGTAATATAATGCTATTAGGGGCTGTGACCATCTACTGCTTGCACTCACATACCTTGTTATTGCCGCTACATGTGTGGGAATGCACTCGCAAATACAGGCACAAATGCACTCACTCACCATGTGTTTTACTGGATTGTCTCCCACTTCCTTTTGTCGGAAGCTCACCCTCCCTTCCTCCTTCTGCCATCCTGCTCGCCCCCCCTGTCCTCTTATCTCGCCTGCAATCTTCATCCTCGTTCTGTCACTCATCAGCATCACTCGCTCTCCTCTTCTTTTTTTTTCTTCCTTCCCCTCTGTCATCTCTTCTTCCCCTCTTCTTCCCTTTTTTCAGACTACTGCTTAATACATCCTTCTTTCTTGCATCATCTTCTGTTTTATTTTTTTGGTCCCTCCTTGTTGGGCTAAAGGCCAGTGCGGGTCAGGGGCAGGTTATAATTACTTCCCTCCTCCTCTGACAGCAGGAGAAAGAAAGAGAATGGATGGGAAAAAATGAGGGAAATAGAGCGAGGGAAGATACACAGACTGATTATTTATTCACAAAATCAGGGCACAACTTGACTGTCTGCTACATTTCTTTTTTTAATACAACTTAAGCGTAAAAATGAATGTGATATGGAGCAGTCCTGTGCTTCACCCTGTTTGATTTTGACTGCACAGTCGGACATTCAGAGATAAATAATACAGTAATAAAAACTGAATTCTCCCGCATGCTTAATGTAGCATAGGAGAGTTGGCCTTAATTGCTACAGCTATATTTGAATTGAAATGTAGGACGGGCAATGCCTCCTTGACTTCAACACTGGCTTGGGAAAAAATTTACATCCCTTTAAAAATCAATAACAGTAGACATAATAGAAATAAGATGAAAAGGAAATGGAGCACAAAGGAAGGACTTCAGTGGATTGAATTTCATTGAAAGTGTCTTTTAAATCAAACCTAGGTTATGATGCACTTCTCCAAATTCCCCCCGACAGCAGCTTAAATGGCAAATGCACTCATTAGTTAAAGGTTGAGGCAAGCAGGGGTAAAAGATTGTTTAAAGTTTCAGCTGGATGCTTTGCTGTCGTTAATTAGGGTGAGGCAGATGTTTGCAGTGATAGCTGCAGCCCGTTTCCTGAGGCTATTCTTACCCCGGCTGATCGATGATATTTCTGCAGCTGTCTTAGGGTCAACGCTCACTGAGACAGAGGTCACCAATTAGGGAGAGACAATTACATCAACTTCTTTCCTTTTTCAGAACAAGTGGGTTCAAGTTTTAAACATGGTTTTAAAGTTAGGATTTAATTCTAATGTGATGAGAAAGTGCTCAACATTTCTGTTGAAGTCTAGCGCAGTGAAAGGATATTTTCAATTTGAATCAAACAACTTCATTAATTCCTCTAGGGGAATAGGTTTGGAGCAGCTTGTAAAGGACATTAATTACTACAGGGACTTGCACACAACAACAACAAAAAATCATACATAAGAGATGAAATATGAAATATTTTATTAATTAAATTCTGTTAAGGGGACTGATTAATGAATAAACAAACAAAATAAAACAATAAAAGGTCTGTAAAGAATATTTGTAACATTTAGTGATTATCAAAGCCCTAAAAGCGGACATGCATCCATACATTTGATTGACTCAGTTTTCACATGTAAACAGGTTCATTCCATTTATTCTCATAGATACACAGTGCCTGATAATCATAACTCATATCCCCAGGGCATGTGTTGTAGTTGAGTCACCAAACCTGGAGTTAAGTTGAGTCTTGAGTCCCCAGCACCACAGTGCAAGTTCCTTTAGCATCTCACTTACTTTTCAGGGTACATCTTGGACAGGTGTCTGTTACAGTTTGAGCTTTTTTCCATCTTCTCCTCATTGTTTCATTCAAACATCAAATGTGTTGCACTGCTCTTGCTTGCATTTGCTGTAAAATCTTTGAAAGCTAAGATTTCTGACTTCTCCTGAGGGATCCAGCGAGGAACTGTTGCTGAAAAAAGACAGCATGTGAACACTTGCAGGAGAAAACACATGCTAGTCTCTGCTTGAAAGTGAGTGAATTATTAGGACTTTTAAAAAAACAGTCTATCTATTAATCAATTTGGGTCTGTCTCGCCACATTCAGTCTGAATTCAGTCATTGTTTGAGAACAAGTGTAAGTCTGAGTCATCAGTAATTGGGCCCAAGCTGACACAAGACCTGGAAGTCTTACCTCATTAGAGTGGACAATGGCAACATAGCATGCTGTGCACTGGCCACAGTGACCACTTTTTTATTTCTATATTACCAGAATATTACGCTTTTATCACATGAAAAAAAGTTTAATTACCTTGATATGATGAGGTAATTAATATGTTATAACATAAAAAATTAAATAAATTAGTTGAAATCTTAAGAAAACAACTGTAATAAATTCCTTATCATGGGAAAACATAAATGGAGTCGTGTCCACTCAGGCCAATGTAGATTATCTAAATTTAAAGTGTAACTTTATTTAAAAAAAAAAAAAAACTTGATTCCCTCCATTTTTGACAGAACTGCTAATGTGTTGGTAACCTGGTTTAAAAACACAAAACAAAAAAGTAATTAGTTCTTTATACCCATGAAAGAGAAACCATAGACTGTATAAAATATGGACGTAGTATCTGTGTCGTCACCCGTGGCGGGCTTTGAGCCTTCTAGCCAACAGCTAAAGTGTTCCCACCTGTCAATCAAGTCAGCTGTGCCTCTCATTGGAAGACTCGTAATCTCAATATCTTGCAGCGTTAGAAAAAAAATCATCCCCCTCACAGTGTGTGCCGATTGAGAAATAAGCTATCCAGCCTACACTCGTCTTTTGTACCAGGCTGTAAACGTGTTTATTTCTGCTGTAAAGATCAGCTTTTTTGAATTGGTGTGTATGTGGTTTCCGGTACTTCCAGAGCCAGCCTCAAGTGGCTCCTCGATGAACTGCAGTTTTTAGCACTTCCGCATTGGACTCATTTTTAGACCGGAGGTTGCCGCTTGAGAGAAAATTGTCATCCACTTTCAAAATAATAACAACACCAACAAAAAAATCGTAAACAAATAAATAATATCCCCTGTCAGAGGAAACACTGAAAACAGATGAAGAAGAAAGAAACCAGGTAGCACCCCACAACTGAAAAGGAATGAACTAAATGAAGGGCCACTGTGGCTAATCCTGTAATGAAATAATACATGAGTCTGAAAATGGCTTCTAGTCTTCACACTCAGAAAAAGCCAGGGAGGAAGTGAAGAAGTATGATACTGTACATGTTAGTAGTAAGCCCTCTTCTACAACTAGGTTGATTATTTTAAGCTCAGTGAGATTGATTTGGAGGCCCTGTGGGGGCCTTCGGGGTCTGTGTGAGTGAACGTGAAGGTGCAAAAACCATAAAAAAAGGAGGTGGGATAAAAGTTATGACAGGGAAGTATGTAGCTGAAAGGAAAGATGGGAGGGGCGGAGGTGGTCTCCAGATTCCTGAGGTTATTAATAAGAGTGTTTCTTCAAGGACGCCAATGATGATTTGGGTCAGACTATTTCTTCTTTCTCCTGAGGTGTGCCAGGGGCACGCACAAAAATGGCCCCAGATGAATCGCTCCCCCTCCCAAAGTGAACAAGGTTTCTGTCATTATTCTAAGGGAGTAATAAATCTTGATTTCTCTGAACTGTAAACGTTGGGTATTCTAATTTTTTAAAAAGCAGTTTTATTATCAGTTTTATGAAATGTCACCTCACTTTGTCATATGTAAATTTAAAAAAGTAAGCAACTGGTGTCCAAAAAAAAATAAAAAAATTAAATGCTGCCTTCTGTCGCTTTTATCCCTGTCTTTATTCATTGTAGAACTTCACATTTTCCTTTCCTTTGTCTAACAAGACATGATACATCCATAGTCTCTTTGCTTCTGCCTGTGTGAAGATGGCCTTGACTTGGCCACTCATTGTAAGACCATTGAAGCAGGATATTCACTGAAGAGAATGTTTCCACAGAGCCACACAATTTAATTTTCTTGAGCCTGAATTCCTTCATAAGTGATGACAATAAAAACCTTATCTGTAGGCTGTGGAGCAAATTGCCAGCTGAGACATATGTCCCTGTACATTCTACACCTGTCCCACTGAGCTTTTAGATTGCACTTAATGTTTGTCTGGGAGTGCTATGAAGCATTTTAGCTCTGGTGAGTTATACTGTTCAGCTGTTCAGGCAACAGCAGTCAGTGGGAAACAGATGAACAACAAATGCATCCACACTGTATGCTGAGAACATGATATGCGATTGTGTTTGTCTACCACCTACTGGTCAGTTTAGGTATGGATCTACAAAGCCACGAGCCTCCCTTCATTGAAGGTTGATGAAACCTCAAGGTGTAGCAAGTATTTGAACATGCAGTGATTTAATGCAGGGGTTCCCAAACTTTTCTGCAGAAATTTAGCCTATATGAGCATGTGGCTGTGTTTCCTGTGCCGTTATGAATTAACCTACTGCTACTGATGCTTTTGATAATTAACTGTTCACTAACCCTAAACTTAGGAGTCATCTGGCAAAAAGAAAGGCAGGAAACTCATTACATTTTCTATTTTCATGGTTTTATTACAAGTTTAGTGACTATTTTTGTTGACATTTTTTACTATAATGGGTTAAATGTACTATTTTTAGATCATTAAAAAATATATAAATTCTGGATATCTTTGCAGTTTTTTGTTAATTTGTGAAATAAAAAGTTCGATTAAAATACTAAACAAAAGTAATAATGTTTTTTCATAAATACAGTGTACATAAAAGGGTTTTCAACAGACAAACCATTAGCTACAAAAGATATACACTGGTAGTAGTTTATATCACAAGAGCGACCAATTGGAATCGGCTCCATTTCCCAGCATGCCCCGGGCTTGGCTGTTACTCTTCATTGAAAGCATATCAAGTGTGAAGGCGCGGAAACTCGGCAAACTACATCCCCGGTGTGTACGCGGTTGTTCCGCAGGCTTGAATATCGACTGACTTACTTTGACATTTTTATTGCACCCTAACAGAAAGTAAATCACAGTACGAGGGAGTATATAACAGTCCTTTTCTCTTTACTGCCTCTGTGGGCGGAAGCTCATTGTAGAGGTCACATGCAGAGTGTTCATCACTCCTCCAATCACCTCGGGGAAGGTCTGAGACACGAGCCAATAGTTGCCCTTGCAGGGTATCACCTGATGCGGGTGAGCGAGTGAACAGAAAGTTGTGGCCAATGTGAGCAGTCGTAGCAGGAGAAGCCGAGTGGCGCACATTGATAGCGTCGCTTCGGTGGATGTGACGCTCACTGGCTTGGAATCGCTTGCGGCTGGCCGATGAGCGCGATGTATGAGGTGGGACACAGCTCCACAACCCAATTCAGACTACTCTCCCCCCACCTTTGACTTTACATTAACACAGAAATATTCCTCGTGTGTCTCACACAAACACCGGGAGCTTTCTGTTTTGACGCCCCTAAGCTGTGGAACTCTCTGCTCCTCTGGACATTAAAACTATAGATGTTTTTAAAAATAAACTTAAGACATACCTTTTTAATCTAGCTTTTCATTTGGGGTAATTTATTTTTAGCCCTGCACTGCATTATTATTATTTGTATTATTATTTTAATCATTATTATCTGAACACTGAACACACTTGGCACTGTCATAAACTAGCTACCTCATGGACAGAGCCACCTTCATCCTTACTATTGCACATTATCATGTTGTCTATTTTTTCTTTTATTGCACTCGTGCCTTTTGTACATATATTTTATATATTTTTTATTAGTACTTGATTTTTAGTGTCTGTCTATTTATGTTTGTATGCAAAAATACCAGTCAAATTCTTTGTATTCTTGAGATACATTGTGATTAAAGTTCTTTCTGATTTCTGAATCATTGCTTGAACATATATTTATCTTATTTAATTATTTATTTATCTATTTATTTATTGTATTCATCTGATCTTGTTAGAGGTTATTGAAATGAAGAATGAACGTATCGTTTGAAATGTTCTCCTTGTTTTCCACTCTACTCAAACATACAAAAATTCACTGTCCAACCTGAGAAAGCGTGTTGAGCTATAGAACGTTTGTCTTGTTCCAGATTAACATTTCAAACTAAGTTATCTGTGCTGAGAGTAACTTAGTTGCTGTTTTTATTCCATGGTATAATTTTTAGAGATTTCAAGTAATGGTTTCTAAATGAACACAATTTAACAGAATGTACTTCTATGTTTTCTTGACTGCACTTGAAACATATCCACAACCCAATTCAGACTACTCTCCCCCCACTTTTGAGTTTACATTTACACATCTTTAAATGTTCCTTGTGTGTCTCACATAAACACTGTCTGGAGAGCTTTCTGTTTTTATGCTGTGGAACTTTCTAGGTGTTTTTAAAAGTAAACTTAAGACTTAACTTTTTAATCTAGCTTTTAATTTGGAGTAATTTATTTTTTAGCTCTGGACTACATTATTATCATTTTTATTATTATTTTAACCATTATTATCTGAATCATTGCTTGAACATATATTTATCTTATTTAATTATTTATTATATTCATCTGATCTTGTTAGAGGTTTTTTAAATGAAGAATGATACGCATCGTCTGAAATGTTCGCCCTGTTTCCCACTCTGCCCAAACATACAAAAATTCACTGTCCAACCTGAGAAAGCGTTTTGAGCTATGTAACATTTATTTCATTCCAAATTAACATTTCTACAACTCTCCAAGCAGAATTCACATATTTTATTTATTTTATTATTTAACTATCATCTACATATACTTTTTTGTAATGTAATACTACCTCTGCTACTCACCACTGCACTATTATCATATCATTTTAGCCTGTACATATTAGTAATGGCTACTTGTTGTTCTTTTTGTGTTTATAGTTGATATTATTATTATTTTTATTCTTGTTATTATTATTATTATTATTATTATTATTATATTTTTATTTTTATTTTTATTCTTGTACAAAGAGAGCACAGCTTACCAAGTCAAATTCCTTGTGTGTTCAAGCATACCTGGCCAATAAAGCGGATTCTGATTCTGATTCTGATTTCGATTCAAACTAAGTTGTCTGTGCTGAGAGTAACTTGGTTGCTGTTTTTATTCCATGGTATAGTTTTTAGAGATTTCATGTAATGGTTTCTAAATGAACAAAATGTAACAGAATGTACTTCTATGTACTCTTGAGATTTTTTAAGAAGTACTTTGAATACTTCAATATTTTTAAAAGCAAGTACTCCAGTACTTTAACTCAAGTAATAATCTGACAGAGCAACTTTCAATTGTTTTGGAGTAATATTTGAATGGAGGATCTATACTTTGACTTAAGTAATGAAGCTGTGTACTTTGTCCACCATTGGTAGTAGTTTATATCACAAGAGCGACCAATAGGAATCGGCTCCATTTCCCAGCATGCCCCGGGCTTGTCTGTTACTCTTCATTGAAAGCATATCAAGTGTGAAGGCGCGGAAACTCGACAAACTACGTCCCCGATGTGTACACGGTTGTTCCGCAGGCTTGAATATCGACTGACTTACTTTGACATTTTTATTGCACCCTAACAGAAAGTAAATCACAGTACGAGGGACTATATATCAGTCCTTCTCTCTTTACTTCCTCTGTGGGCGGAAGCTCATTGTAGAGGTCACATGCAGAGTGTTCATCACTCCTCCAATCACCTCGGGGAAGGTCTGAGACACGAGCCAATAGTTGCCCTTGCAGGGTATCACCTGATGCGGGTGAGCGAGTGAACAGAAAGTTGTGGCCATTGTGAGCAGTCGTAGCAGGAGAAGCCGAGTAGCGCACATTGATAGCGTCGCTTCGGTGGATGTGACGCTCACTGGCTTGGAATCGCTTGCGGCTGGCCGATGAGCGCGATGTATGAGGTGGGACACAGCTCCACAACCCAATTCAGACTACTCTCCCCCCACTTTTGACTTTACATGAACACAGAAATATTCCTCACCGCCCGGTGTTTTTAAAAGTAAATTTAAGACTTACCTTTTTAATCTAGCTTTTAATTTATGTTTAGCCCTGGACTACATTATTATTCTTTTTATTTTAATCAGTATTATCTGAATCATTGCTTTCACATATATTTATCTTATTTAATTATGTATCTATCTATTTATTTCTTGTATTCATCTGATCTTGTTATCACTACCTTATTTTTAGTATTGCTTTTTTCACCACAATGTGACAAATTATATATAAGTTATACAAAACCAACAAAAAGAAAATAGAAAAAAAATACATATAATAATAATAAAATAAATACAAAAAAAGATAATAAAAATAATAATAAAATAGCATTCCTAATTTTCTCGGTGATGTTTTGAGGTTAACATATAGTATTTCATGTCACAATATTACTTTTCATAATCATAGATGACATTCATCAGACATAGAGGACAAATTAATTGCGCATCGGATACCATAGTCACCTTTTCCAATTATTTCGAGATAAAGACCCCATATTGATCTGAATACTTTAGTGTTATTATTGATTCTGTAGATAAGCTGTTCAAAAGAAGCTATCCTGGCCAACGCTACCTTATTTTTAACTTTTCTTTCCACTATTACTTATTTTATTAATTTTACTATTTGATTTGATTTTTAAGTATTTTATTTATAATCATGCCTTTTATAATTTTACCATTGCTGTTGTTTTCTGTCTCTCTGTTATTTTGTGAAGCACTTCGGGCTGCATGTTTTTATGTATAAAAGGTGCTATATAAATAAAGTTGAGTTGTGTTGAGTTGAGAATAAAAACGTTATTTTTGCAATCAAGAAGTGTGAAATATGGACATAGAAATTCTACTGTCAAAATCCTATACACTACCGTTCAAAAGTTTGGGGTCACTTAGAAATGTCCTTATTTTTGAAAGAAAAGTACTGCTTTTTTCAATGAAGATAACATTAAATTAATCAGAAATACACTCTAGACATTGTTAATGTGGTAAATGACTATTCTAGCTGCAAACGTCTGGTTTTTAATGGAATATCTACATAGGTGTATAGAGGCCCATTTCCAGCAACCATCACTCCAGTGTTCTAATGGTACATTGTGTTTGCTAATTGCATTAGAAAGCTAATGGATGATTAGAAACACCTTCAAAACCCTTGTGCAGTTACGTTAGCACAGCTGAAAACGGTTTTGCTGGTTAGAGAAGCTGTAAAACTGGCCTTTCTTTGAGCTAGTTGAGTATCTGGAACATCACATTTGTGGGTTCGATTATACTCTCAAAATGGCCAGAAAAAGAGAACTTTCATATGAAACTCGACAGTCTATTCTTGTTCTTAGAAATGAAGGCTATTCCATGCGAGAAATTGCCAAGAAACTGAACATTTCCTACAACGATGTGTACTACTCCCTTCAGAGAACAGCACAAACAGGCTCTAACCAGAGTAGAAAGAGAAGTGGGAGGCCCCGGTGCACAACTGAGCAAGAAGACAAGTACAGTAGAGTCTCTAGTTTGAGAAATAGACGCCTCACAGGTCCTGAACTGGCAGCTTCATTAAATGGTACCCGCAAAACGCCAGTGTCAATGTCTACAGTGAAGAGGCGACTCTGGGATGCTGGCCTTCTAGGCAGAGTGGCAAAGAAAAAGCCATATCTGAGACTGGCCAATAAAAGGAATAGATTAATATGGGCAACAGAACACAGACATTGGACAGAGGAAGATTGGAAAAAAGTGTTATGGACAGACGAATCAAAGTTTCAGGTGTTTGGATCACACAGAAGAACATTTGTGAGATGCAGAACAAGTGAAAAGATGCTGGAAGAGTGTCTGACGCCATCTGTAAAGCATGGTAGAGGTAATGTGATGGTCTGGGGCTGCTTTGGTGCAGGTAAAGTGGGTGATTTGTACCAGATATAAGGGATTTTGAATAATGAAGGCTATCACTCAATTTTGCAACGCCATGCCATACCCTGTGGACAGCGCTTGATTGGAGACAATTTCCTCCTACAACAGGACAATGACCCAAAGCACACTTCAAAATTATGCAAGAACTATTTAGGGAAGAAGCAGGCAGCTGGTATTTTGTCTGTAATGGAGTGGACAGCGTAGTCACCAGATCTCAACCCCATTGAGCTGTTGTGGGAGCAGCTTGACCGTATGGTACGCAAGAAGTGCCCATCAAGCCAATCCAACTTGTGGGAGGGGCTTCAGGAGGCGTGGGGTGAAATTTCTTTAGATTCCCTCAACAAATTAACAGCTAGAATGCCAAAGGTCTGCAATGCTGTAATTGCTGAAAAGGGAGCATTCTTTGATGAAAGCAAATTTGAAGGACAAAATTATTATTTCAACTAAAAATCATTATTTCTAACCATGTCAATGTCTTGACAATATTTTCTATTCATTTTGTAACTCATTTGATAAATTCATGGAAAACACAAAATTGTCTGGGTGACCCCAAACTTTTGAACGGTAGTGTATTTTAGAACAGTAGGCAGTAATATTGATTATTCTCTGAAAACTTCTGCACCTTTTCATGGTGCTATTTGTGTTGGTATTTATTTATTTTTGTGATTTTTGTATATTATGAATAACCTTTTGTGTCTTTGTATTGTAGCTTTATACATACATACAAATACTAGACAGTTAGAAGTAAAGCCTATATTTAATGACATTATGCCAAGTTTCAAGCTCCACCCATTAAATCACGGACTTAGTGAACAGCGAAAATGTACAGGTTTTTTATTCTGACAATTTACACCTAAAAGCTGTTTGTGAAAACTTAAATTTTTACATTTTAGAAATGTGAAAAATAAGTGAAAACTTCCACATTTGTTAGAGTTGAATCAAAATCAACCAATAGATTTCTTGGGCAAACTTACTGAGAAACAACAAAGATAAAGGGCTTGTTTATGTTGAGCTGCATCATGTTGACCCGGAGGGCATTGCCAGGTCATGGCCTCTATAAAATAAAACAGCTTCATGTTCTGTCTGACCCAGTTGCAGGCCCTTATCGAAGCGAGTAGAGTTACACAGTGTGATGAGAACTATAGAGTTAAAACCAGAGTTCACCAGAAGGACAATCAAACAACCTGTCCTGTTAGATTGCCTGTCCACAAGAAAATTCAGAACTGTCAATGTTTTTAAAGATTAGAGCCTGAAAATCAGCTAATCGTGTTTACCTTGCTTCAAGGTTTTCAAGTGTGCCCAAACATTTAGATTTACATATTGTTTTTGGGCACATGAATCAGATATGTTAAGGTATGATTCATAAATTAGCATGATTATTAACCTGTAGACTATGCCTAATATTTTGGTGTTAAAAACTGATCCCAAGCACTACTGCTTTGAGACATGTGTAGATTCATACTTCAAAAGGCTGTTCTGCCTCATTAACCTAACAGAAATAATCATCTATCCATCTCAAACAGGCTGGATCTGTGTCAGGGCAGATAATCTGTGAACTGTCCACAACCCACTTCATTTCGTTATCTGATGTATTTGTTACATAACTGTGACCTGACATGATGAATGTAAAACAAAAACAGAAATATGGGCCAGGTCAGAAGCAGGAATTATTGTTGAAATGTCAATCAGGATATAAGGTGTGTTCATAAGCAGGCTAATCAAACTGTCACAGAAATGTCAGTCAGTCCATCAGTTCATAAATAATTTTTCTTCAGGAGTTACAAATTGGGCATATATTTTAACTTTTAGTGATTGATTATCCCTTTGATTGTGTATTGTGCAATTCAATTCTGGGAAAATACATTAGTAAGATTTAACAGTAACAGAATGTGAATTTAACAAAGTAGCAGGGAGGATGATTCAACAAAAGAACAAAGCTGCAGCAGGTAAAAAACATGAAGTCCTTATCAACCACCCAAAACTCAACACTCTCATATTTCCAGTGGCGACCAAGAGCAACAGAGCAAGAGTCATTGTTAGCATTATCTTATTATCTAAAAATTCAGTCAATCGTAAGCAGATTGATTGATTTATTGGTTGATCTCCACCTTTTAGTTGTTTATTTTACAGTTTATTTATTGGCTGTTTTGTGATGGACTAGTAATTTAGGGCACATGGACATGCACTTGAGGAACACGTGGGAATAACAGAAGGATCGATGGCTTAGATAAGGATGAAGGTAAGACAATCGACAGAAACATGTCAGTACTGACTCAGTGTAAGCCAAATAAGAGCAATTCGTCATCCATTTTGGTACAAAATTATGGATTGAGATTAATTTGTGTAGCTTTTATTTGACAATAGCAAAACTCAAAATCAAACAGGACAAGTGGCAAGTGGGAGAGTGGATCAAACATTTTTGTTTGACATTTCTGATCAAACCAAATTCAATAGCCCTTTACCAATATCATTATTTGCCTGACACCATGGTAATATATGGAATTAAAAAAATAATGATTATGAATATATAACTTATTAATATAATATAACAATAAAAGATATGAAATCATAAACAAATGTATCAGATTTTCTCTTGTTTTCATATTCCATGCTTCATTTTATGATTTCCCATTCTATCTCAACCAACTCCTGATAAGCAGCTGTGTGTTTCCCATCACTCATTTATTCAACTGAGAAACATTTTGAAAAGAGGACACACCTTTGACGATTTTTTCTCTGAGCTCCTAGACACTGCAATCAAAACATATGGTTGTTGACCTAAAACGTGCAGAACATACCACATGGATCAACTTTCAGCAGCCTCAGGTCGCTGACACAGTTGTATAACCGTGTTGTTGTTTGTCGTTCAAACCACAGCAAATGGCCAAGAACATATTCTTTGATGTGACCTGGGGTACCACAGCAAATCCATGAGGCAAGCTCACAAGCACTGAACAGACCTCTGCCCCTGAGTGTATGTAGGTTTCGAGGTTTTGAACTCCAAACAATGGAGACAAATGACATGTGATTTTGGAAATGATGCTGTAGACTGAAGTGGAGGTTCTATAAAAAGAGGATGGACAACATTGACTGCTTCAGAGTTGTACAGAAGAGAAGAACAGGAAGGTGGACTAACAGAGTGGACTTCAAAAGAGAAAGAACCTGGAAAGAGAATGAAAGCGTAATTTGCTAAAGTAAACAGAAGATTTATTACATTCTGGAAATATTTTTTTCACACTTACATCTACATTGTTGCATGCAATACCTCCCTAATTTTTCATGAAAGAAAAGGCCAAATGTCAAGGTGTGTTTCCTCTCTTGTACTTAGCCTTGCATAAGTATTTTATTTTGAGTTGTCCTGTATGCATCATTGTGTTTTGTCTCACTGTTGCTGCACATGTGTGTCTCTCAGCATGCCTTCTGTAATGTTGAGATGCATGCTGCTGTGTATGCTGATGGGTTGGACTCTGTGTGCCTGTATGCTGACGAATCACACCCTATGGATTGAGAGGCATGACTGTGCTCAGTGTGTAGCCATCAACACCACCATCTGCAGCGGCTATTGTTACACACAGGTGAGAACTAGGCCCACACATTGGTATACTCTGGGTTCAAATCCCTGCTCCACTTTAACAGCTATTTCTCCCCTTCTTTTTAGGATACCAATCTGAGGGGACGGTTCGGGAGGACTTTCCTGATCCAGCGTAGCTGTGTCCCTCTCTCTTTGGTGTACCAGCCTGCCCGGCTGCCTGGCTGCCCTCAGGATGCCAATCCACAGATGTATTATCCTGAAGCTCGCAGGTGCAGCTGCAGGCGCTGTGACACACGCTCACACCACTGTGTCCGCACGCGCAGGTTCTCTTACAACAGATGTGCTTCAACCATCCGAAGCAAGAACAATCATACTTTGGAAACCTGACAAGGTGCTAACAAAAGTATGCAGAGAAAATGGTGCTAGTTGATGTGTTATTGTAGTTCCTCATAGCTCTTTAGTTTGTCATGTTGTTATTTGAGCATTAGAGAAAATATTGCAATAAAAATAAATTCAGCTTATGCATAACAGCTTCAGTGGTATTACCTGTGTAAATGAATGAGATGAAAAGAGTAACGGGAGTGAATGAGGGCATTATGGGTACTCTTTGGAATAGCTTTAATATCTGAACTCTCCTTGAGAGGGTGATCCTCTTCTTTTGAAGAAGTCCTGAATCTTTTTTCATCCACTATATACTCAATATTTTCACCCTGTAGGCTATTTTGTATTTGCCTGATATAAAACCTTGTTGCATATTCATGCTCTATCTTGTACTCTCAATTTGTCCAATAATTCCTGCTGCAGCGCAATGAAAACACCCACAGTTCTATACAATATTTAATATTTGACCGGATTTCCAAGTAGACTCAAAGACCTCTGTTAAAAAAAAGCTAAATCAATGTTACTCTATTTTTTTTCATCAAGTGCACCTTAAAAATTGCAGGTTTATTGCGAAACAACTCTCATGTGTTTAAGGTAACGGTCCAAAGATTGGGTCTATAATTTTGAGTTGACGTGAGAGCTGAGACTGGTGATTGCACTCAATATGAGACTCTCCATTGATTTTCTTTTATTGCAGAAATGTATCCTACCTTCTTGTCACTTTCATCCTAGCAAAGTACAAACAATGCTCAAAGGCAGCTGTGTGCTTATTCTGTTTCTCACTAACATAAAAACTTCAGATGTTCAGTCTCTTGTGCAGAACTGAGTGTCTGCCTTATAGCTTCCAACAAATGTGGTCTTCGGGTCAACTGTTTTGCCAGCACTACTTGAGTCGGTTTTGAATCCGAACTCTGTAGTTCATAAAAGATAGTGCAAATTTTATTCTATCTGCCTATAGATTTGTTCATAAGGGGGGGATTGTGATGCAGTAGTGCACTACGGCTCTCCCCCCTCTCTCCCGCCTCCCTTCCTGCCCCCCCTTTTTTAATCCACCTCACTAGCAAACATACATACAACCAAGAAAACAAACCAAAATTCAATTCATATGACACAAACACAGATCAGGTTTGGCGGGGCCTTAGTGTTTGGCTCGGCCCTTCTCGTTGGGGGTCCATCGGGGCTGGGTGGGTGGCTGGTGTCCCTGTCACCCTCCGTTCCCCTGCTGCCCCCTCCCCTGCGGGTGCCTGGTCCGCGGCTGCCCTCGGGGCTGGGTTTCCCGGGGCCCTGCCGCCTCCGCCCTCCCCCCGCTCCGGCGAACCGGTTGGCGGGCTCTGGTCCTGGTCCTGCCTGGCTGCCTGGCTGTCTGCTCCTGGTGCTGGGCCCCCTCGGCCCTGGTGGCTCCTTTGGCTCTGTCTTGGGGGGCTGTGGGGGCGGTGTTGTGGAGGTGTTCCATGGGGGGGCTGCGGGATCTCTCCCCCCTCGCCCCCCTTTCCTCCCGCTGGGTGACCTGGGGGTCGCCCTGGGTGCTCCGGCGGTACCTGTTTGCTTCCGGTCTGGGTCCTTGGCTTGTCCCCTGGCCTGGGTCTCCCGCGGCAGGTTGGGTCCTTCGGTCTGACTGCTCTCGCGGCCCGGGTGCTGGGCTGAACCGCTCGGCTGATCTGACCCAAGTGGTATCATCTGCATCAGTGGTGGTCTTGTTACACAAATAGAACACAGCACGGCGGCAACCCTCTGCGACCCAAGCTTCAGTAATGATTGTGGACACTAAGGGTTGCTTAATCATTAGTATCACCGCACAGAGTTTTTTTGGCGTCATGGTGAGATGGTCCCTCTCCATCTAAGTGTCTTAGGTCTCTCTCTCCTTCTCTTTCCCTGTCCCTTTGTATATCCTTATGTAATCTTTCACTTTCTCTTATTTATTTTTTTGGCCCACCTAGGTGTGCACGCCCTCTTTTACAAAGAACATGATATTAGCTGTCAATAAAAGATAGGCCAGAGTTCTAAGAGGGATGGTGATGGTCGCAGGCACACAGTCACAAGCACAGAGGAAAAATGTTCTCTTTCTTTTCTTTTGCTGCAAGAATAAATTGCATTAATATTTGACAGTTTGTGACAAACATGACACAAACCAGAAATATATATGCAGACAAGAGTAAAAAAAAAAAGAAAATAAAAAATAAAAAAAGTTAAGCCATTCAACTTTTCTGACTCCTACATTTCCAGCTGTTACAGGTTTAATACAAAAGCATTTCCTAGTTTTGCGATCATGAGGCTTTGTGCCGATAACCTGTTTGCAATCAATTTCCTAAACAGTTGGAAAGTGTATCCCTGGATGCTATTTGGCTTGTGGTTTCATTTCAGAGGTGTGAAGACAGACACTGGCTCCCGCTCTTGGCTTGTGGCTCAGTGAGTGAAGAGTTACATTGAATTATAACCCTGGATCTGCAGGGCTGGGCCTGCCTCTCCCTATATATACCCCCAAGCTTCTTTCTCCTCTTGCCTTGCTCAGTGTCTTTCAGGCACCTTCAGCCTGCTCTCCCTCTGCGGCCTCCTCCTTTGTGCTGACTAACTTTTGCACTCACAACAACCAAGAACCATGGCCCAGCAACAGCAGTATAGGTACGAACCTGCACCAGCATGATACAGGGTTGAGGCGGCTCAGAGAACAAAACATGAATAGGTAATGCTTTCATGTCTTTAATACAGCATACAGTTCAGTTTGCCATCTTTTTCTTCTCTAGAGCATGCGTGGTGAGTTATAGAAGCATTCATGAGTAGTCACTCCTGTGTTATTGTGTTGCTTTGATTTACTCTGTGGACAAGTTATTTTTGGATCACCATATTCCCAGAACAGTCACCCAATACGCAGAACTGATGCAGTACTGATGCCTAACAGTATGCACGTACACCTAAAGGAGTATGATGCATTACCTCCCTGTGCATATAGTGATTGATCTCAAGTTTTGAATGACCAATCCACGTTTCTCTTTGGCCGCCTTACCTTCCACAGACCCATTTTATTCCACCTGCAGAGATTTGATGTTCAAAAATGAATTATTGTTATTCCCCCGTCTGTTTTGACTTTTCCTGAAACAGTCTCCCTGCTAAACTGATCAATGGAGGCATAGCAGGCATGGTGGGAGTCACCTGTGTGTTCCCCATCGACCTGGCCAAGACCCGCCTGCAGATCCAACGTGGCGGGCAGCAACTCTACAAGAACATGTTAAAAAACGCACCCTCCTTCAAAAGATGCTTTTGATTCTAGCCTTTATTCAGTTTTATTAGCATTGGAAACCCAGGTAACCCCTGAGAAAGCCATCAAACTGGCAGCTAATGACTTCTTCCGCCACCAGCTGAGCAAAGATGGGTGAGTAGTATTAGCACTGAAAAAGACAGATACTTGTTCTATATTGTCATTCTTTGATTTTTAACCATGTCTGTTTGTCTCATGTGTTTTTAGTGGCAAGTTGACAGTGATTAAGGAAATGCTGGCAGGATGCTGTGCAGGCATGTGTCAGGTCATCGTCATTACACCCATGGAGATGCTCAAGATTCAGCTGCAGGATGCTGGCAGGCTAGGTAATATAATGCGCACAGATTTTCTTGTAGTGTTTCAAGTCATGGCCGAAGACTTGAACTACATCCTCTCAAACAGATGTCTTCTAAACAACTGGTCTAACAGAATGAACCCCCCTTAGATGTTTAACATTGGAAAAAAGTTGTTTTTGTTGATTGTTATTGATCCTCCACTAAATGTCAGTAGCTCCCCTCCAGGCACAGGACCAATGAGCCAGCTGGTGACTTGGCGCCCCATGCTTACTAACTTACTTTCTGATTGTTATGCCCACTCTACTTTCCTTTAAAGATTTAATTCCAAGCAAGACACAGCACATTTCAGAGCTTTACACTGTTTCTGTCTTTACACATTCTCTAAGGTCAACTTAATTTATTTTTTACAGGTAAATATGTGGAAACCAATAGCATATAACCAATAGCCATTTCATGGGAACTTAAAAAAGATGTTATCCTTGCCCTCTTAGGCCCTAGCTCAACATTGGAGAGGACTGACCATAAATCTTTCTGGTGGAGTTAAGATGGGCCAAAACCTGGAGATCAGGTGTCTGAGAGATATGTCACCTGTTTTGGGGTTGTACATGGTCCACTTTGTCATGAATTGTAAACGTATCAATGGATAGCGCCTTGAGATGAATCATCTAATTTTCAAGGGGTCCAGTACAAAACATACAATGCAATACAAATTCCGCACTCATTCAACATTACATACAAAGGCTCTCATGCACAAACCCACCCACATGTTATTCCCATAATGCCACTATACCCACACTATTTAAAAATAGACTAGATATCACATAATTTATATTACATTACTTAAAATGACTTTGATAGTTGTGATTCTAATAGTAATACCAACAATATTGACAAAACCAACAAGCAGAAGCCTCACAATGAAAGGGGCAGGAAGACATTACTATTGAAAGCAGGGGAACATCATTTTAAGAAAGCAGAATAAGGATTTTTTTAAAGGGACTTAAAGAGTTAATTATTCTTAGATTCTCTGGCAAAATCTTCCAGTCAGAAGGAGCTCTGAGTTTTAAGACATCTCTGCCAATTTCTTTGCTATTTTTTGGGACAAGGAAGATAGGTTGCTGGGTGTGTCTAAGAGAGGAAGAGGATGAGTGTGATCTTAGATATTGACCTGTTGAGGGTTTTCAGAGTTTCATACATGAAACCGGGATGAGTTTGGTCGGGGCATCTCAGTATACATCTGCAGAGGCTGTTGTCAATGACATTGAGAGATTGAGGATACGTTTTAAAAGTATAAAAAATAGTATCTGCATTTTCATGTGTTGGCAGCATTGTTCACCCTATTCTTGCATTAACACTTAGACAGATGACACTGAACTGTACATGACTGCTGAACAAAATGATGCTAAAGCTACATATAACACAACAACCATTCTTTTGGCGCTTGATAAACTGAGGAGCAGTTACTTCTTGTCAGTCCCAGTATCCAAGAACGCATATGAATGTATCATTTCAGATTCTAAATAGCATTTTCACCTTGAATCTCCATTAGTCAAATTGCATTCAATAATTGTTTCAATGTAAATAGTCATTCTTTTTTATTTTCTCCAACTATAAAAGTTAAAATCACAAACTGAATTCAGTTCAGACATTTCAACATGTTGAAAGTGTTTACACCAGTTGAGAAGGTACCTTATATTACCGTCATTATTGAATGACACTTGTAAATACAGATTTTTTGATCTTGAATAAATGTTTTTAAATGCAGTGTTTATTTGTGTGATTTGTGTACAACATATTACAATTTACAGTCCAAAAAGTAGAACTTATTTATCCATTATTCACTCATGAGGTCTAAAGTGGTCTGATGAAAATAGCAGCAGGTTACTTGACCACACAGTATAGTACTTTTTCTGATGCAAGCTTTAATCATGTTACCTTACTCCTCTAAACATGCATCACAGGCATGGGTGGTTAGTGGCGGTAAAAATGATCATGCTGCACTGTTGGGGAAACTCTACCCTGGGTGATCCTGGAGTATTTGTTGCATCGTTTGCATAACTATCCTCTCAACTAAATATCCACATGTCCTTCAGGCTCAAGTACAGAAAGGTGAAACTCTGATGCGAAACTCATGCAGCTAAACCTGGAAGCCCACTTCATCACATTGCATGTTAAATACAATCAGCTGGAGACAAATCCAAGAACTGTTTCCCGAAGGTTTCTCATCTTTCTTATTATTTTCCTCCTGCTCACGCTGTGTTAAAGCCATGCTTTGACTGATGTAGCTGACACTTCCTCGTGGTGTGTATTTATATACAGTATACACATTTGATATCTACACCAGGGGTTCTCAAAATTGTTGGAGCCAAGGACCCCTTATAGGTGAGAACATTTTCAAAGGACCCCCTCATAATTGTAACATAGATTAAGCACATGCTTACTACCGTTTGCACTCTTAGATGCCCTTGGAACTATTTGTATTGTAAAACTTATCAATCTAAATACTTCAGACCTGTTCCATAGTGATAAACAGATAACACTTAAATTTGAATCATGTAAATTCGAGGAGGAGGGTGTCTGTTGCCAGACCCGAAACACCCGGTGATTCCAGGAAACAACACTGATGATGTGTCCAAGTTTGTGCATGAGAAGATGTTTCTTAAACCACTTGTATACTTTAAAACAGAGGGTCATTTCATTCCTTGTGGACTCAACATGACAGCATTTATACTTTTCAAGTAATTGATCTTAAAAGCTTTCAGAAAATTAACAGTGGCAAGAGACTGGCATATTCCTTTGTTTATAATTTATTAGAAATGTATTCTGATTATCTCACGGACCCCCACGCTATGGTACACGGACCCCCAGTGGTCCCAGAATCCTACTTTGAGAACCATTGATCTACACTATATTTAGCTGTGATACATGTGCTAAGGTGATCATTTTTTATGTTTTATTCAAATGTTTTATCCTAGGTCTTTTTTTCCTTGACAAAACTTAACATATTTTACAACATACCTAATTGCAAATCTTATTTATAAGGCAAGGTGTTGAGGGTGTATTTCAGAACCAGAAAGGACTGGAAGTTTGTGGAATTACTGGCATAAAAGTTTAAAAGTCACAATTGTCAAAAGTAAAAATGTTGTCAGTTTCTGTGAGGGGTTCAGGTCATGATAATTACTATGAATACAAACAAATTCATATATAAATACAGTACATATATATATATATATACGTATATATATAGTTACTGTTAACTAGTAATATCATAATGTAACCTTGTGTGATGAAATGCGACACAAAAACTGTTTAAAACTTTAACCTTTATTAAACTTTAAACACCGATCTTCCTGAGAAGCCTGGAATGGTATTCAAATAAATAAACACACAATCAATTACAAAAAGGCTCGACTGTGTACAGTGTGTTTTTTTTTTTTCATGCACAGTACTTTACTTCTACAGATTTGCCAAAACAAATATAATTGGAGAACAGAACGACAGCTTTATGGACTGAGTTGCAGCAGTTCAGCCTGTTTTAACTCCACAGAGCCGCTGCAGTGAAAACATCACTCCACAGAGTAAACAGTGCCTGCTGGCTTCCCAACAGCCTCAGTGATTATGTATTCTTTGTCTTTGTCTTACTTATGTCTCATTATAATAGCATGTAAAACAAAAACAGACTGACAATGGTTCAACTTTTTTTTGACAGATCATTGTTTTTAGTTCCCAGAATATTTCTTTACTACCAAGAGGCTTCGGAAATTCTTGGCAAGAAACTGTTGTTCTCATCACGTCTGCTCTCTTGGCAGGGATGACACAGTTGAGTGTGACACTTAAAAACACATCAAAAACAATATTAGCAAAAAGAGCCATGTGTGCTACTCATCAAAAATGTGTGACAATTAATTGCAGTCCAACTCTACAAACATATTTACAACTTTTGCTGCAATCCTCTGCTACGTTCAGATAGCCTGTGTTTTTATTTAAAAAATGCTTGTTATCAAAGAAAGGCACGTGAAAGGAGCTGTTTCAGTTGTGTGGATTTGCTGACTATGGCAATCACTGTTATGACTATAACACTGTACACCTACTAAAGTCTCTGTCTACACACAGCATGTTAAATAGTATCACATAAGCTACAAGATAATGTACAACTAGAAGAAAACTCACACATATTTACACACCAGAGTCCTGACACATGGAAAATGTGGCCTGATTTAACCTGGACTATTGTGAGTGATTCCAGGTTAGGCATGTCTTTTTTTTTTGCCTTATTACCAGCTGAGGTTGGTGAGAGAGGAGTAACAGGGGTTGGTTCTAATTTTTGTTGTCTTGTTTTTAAGGCACAGAGAGGGAAAAAAAGAAGGAATTGGAATGAAGATCTAAGGCCCGGTTTGGATGACTGAATTTCACCGGCTCAGCACCTGTTCTCAGTTGACAGACTGATGTATGTTTAGCTGATCCACATGATCGTTTTAGCATGCCCTTAACAGACTCAGGGGTACTCTCTTATGTAAGAGTGAATACACATTACTTTACAAAGAGTGGGTAGTTTGGAATTTATCAAATATTATCGGTCCAAACACAAGAGAAAAATTCCTCTGTGACAAAGATGAGATCTGTTTTTTTTGTACAGCATTCAGTGTAGTTATTTAAAAAACTACTTCTAGTACAGTACCAGTGTATCTTCTAACTCCTCTACAACAAACAATGTCTGCTTCAGATTATTGGTGACCACTTTCAAGTGTATTGTATTTTTGATTGACTTTTTGAAGGAATTTCTGTTTTAAAAAAGTTCTAATCTTTCTTGATCCAAAGCTTGATCCGTAAGGCGACTGAACTGGTAGAAATTCTTGAAGACGTTTCACCTCTCCTTCGAAAGGCTTCTTCAGTTCGCCTTTTGGAGGAGAGGTGAAAAGTCTTCAGTAATTTCTACCAGTCCTGTTGCCTTACGGATCAAGCTTTGGATTACCACGACCTGGATGACTGAGAACATTCACAGACATAATCTTTCTTGAGTTATCAAAACAAAGACGGTAACATTTCAAACCTGCAATGTTAGCTACATTTTAATGATCTGTTTCATATGAACGAAAACGTCTAAACCACTGGTTTAATTTGACATACTTTGATATTTTGAGAAATATGTGTATTAGTTAACTCGTCAAGAAAGAGAAAGATGAGAAGATAGATATCACTTTCATGTCTTTGTGTCGTCAAATTGAAGCTACAGCCAGCAGAGGGATAGCTTTTGCTAGCTTAATGCGAAGATTGGATGCAACTAACCTGGCCCCATCAGAAGGTGACAAATACGCCCCTGAAATGGGATGAAAGGTTTTAAAATTAGCCTACCAGCACTTTGCTCATAGTACTTCATATGGCTTGTTTCTAGGCTGTGTGCTAAACCAAGCTAAGTGAACTTTTTACAGAATTTAGCTTCATATTTCTTATTTGAACATGGGATTTGCATTATTTTTCTACAAACAGGCAGATCCCAGAAATGTTGAACTATAAAAGATTTTCTTCCAGCATGCAGTCCATGTTGTTTGTGCACTTTCTTCCATGGTGTTTAAACTGTACATAATGGTGCATGGGGGATTCATTACTGCAACAGTTACTGGTCATTCTCTCCCTTGACACCCTACTTTGAATCAACCAATCAGGGTTCACTATGCTTCCGGAAAACCTTTTTTAAGGCTTTGGTATCACATAACACAACATTGCTGTGCTCGTGTGTCTGTGCGCGTTCTACTGTGTGTTGGTTTCTGCAGACAGCAAACTCAGCTGCTTTCACCCGATTCCTCTCTCGGCGCTAAACTTTCCCACATTCTTGGGGTCGATGTCAAGGCTGTGTGAGAAAGCATTGACACAACTGCGACAGTATGTGGGTTAAACATTTTTTGTAGTGGTTGCTAAATGGCTGAGAGGAAATAACAAACTGGACAGATTGTCAGGTAAACATAAAAAATTATACTGTTCCCACTGGATACGTGAATGATCTGAGTCTTATTAGAATATTGTTAAAAGTAGAGTATGCATCTTGGCTTGTGATGGCAAATAAATAAAGGAAAGAATAAAAGAAATAGCGGAAAATAAGGCCAGGACAGCTGGGTTGAGCACCATTAGGGTTCCTTGGTCCCAGAATGGGTATTGGACAGAGGATGACATTTGATCTGAAGGCTGTACAGTCTCTCGGAGTGGTGATTGGCAGAAGTCAACGTTCCAGCTCAGATGACCTCTCTGCTATTGCGAATGGCGCAGCAGAGCACCATACTGAAGATCATCCCAATAATCTGTAGAAAGCAAAAATTCTGTTTAATGAAACTGGTCTTGCTTGCAAAATGCATTTGTGCTTTTTTTTTAACTCGTCTTAGACCCCGACTCACCATGACTCCAGCAATGCCGATGCCCACATACCCAATGATGTACAGTTTACTGTTGAAGAAGTCCTTGATGCCTGTCTCACAGTCCTGCAGAACAGAGATAAGAGGAATCAGGCTCTGTTAGTCATTTATTTTAGAATGAAGGGACAGAATTTCTTTATCCTTTGTTTAATGCTGGTGACAGACCTTTGTATCTGGTTTGGGATCAGTACAGGGGCTTGCTATGGTTCCACAACAGTTCAGCTAAGAGAGGACAGAAAAGCACAAGTTGTCGATCCGGGAAGTATGTAAAAATTAGCTTTCGATTGGCAATTTTTCTGCGCTTAGAATAAAGTTCAACTTACTACTTTCTGGTACGAAATGATCAAGGTGCTGTTATTGTTTTCATTGTATGTTGTTGCGTAGAAGGTCTGAACATCTTCGATAATCTGTGTGAGACAGAGAAAAAGAGAATGAAGGAGAGGCATTGGGAATTAGTGCACTCATTGCATTACTCAAGCTGCAAAGTAAGTAATGTACCTTGTCTTTGTTTAAGAATCCAAACACCCCCGCTGCAATTTCAGCACCGAAGATGATCAGCAGACACGCGAAAAACTGAGAAAGAACACAGATGACAAGAGCAGAACGTTATTTTACACCTGTTAAAACTGAAATGCATTGCTTCTTAAACTCATTTGTTGAAATTTCTGAGACCAGAGCAGCTCAGTTTTTGTTCCTGTTGTGATTGTCTTGTACTTACAGAACCCAGAAGGCATTGAGATTCTCGAACAGCTCCACAGCAGCCAAAGAAACCCACCAACATCACCAGACTTCCAGCTCCTATCAGGATGTACACACCTGGAGGGAAAGGGGAAAAGATAGTTGTCACTTGTGTTTATGTTTATTTATTTGCACAATTAAAAGAAAATACACACAAAAAAAGAGCAAAGATAAATTATATAAAGTGCAGGAAGAGGCAGGAAACTCAGAGAGCTTTTTTGAAGCCTCCAACCAAATAGTGTTCTAATATCAAAAATTAATTAAAAAATACTAAATTGACACATATAAAGACAATAGTTGATACTAAAAATAGAATAACATAAGAATATACAAAATTAACAATTAATATAAATACAGTTATAACATCAACAGAATTCAAAAGTAAAAAATGTGAATATGATGTGAATGGACACCTGTTTATGAATATGTGGTTGAGCATGGTGAGTATAATTAAGTAACAGTGGTTAAAAACATTCCCAAGCATCCTTTATAACATTTTAAAGATATACGTTTTTTCGCCACATTAGAATAAATATTCCAGAATTTGCTGCCCCTGAAACGTATTGAGAATTGACTTCTACAAATAAAACATTTAGGAGGATGAATTTATAAAGTTTGACAAGTTGAGTAAGAGTGGACCTGTGAATTTAATTTGAAGTAAGACTTGAAGTGATCAGGGATATTCCCTTCATGTTGTATTTAAAAAAACAACAACACATATTTGAAAGATATTGATGTTATAGATATTAAGAAGCTGGAGTCAAAGGAGCAGATGAGACATGTGGCTTCGATCGAGTTGCCATCCTGACAAAACGTCACAGGAAAAGTACTAGCCCAAACTAAATTACAATATGAAATATATGGATAAATTTGGCTGTAATAAAGAGTAAGAAGACAATTTGTTGTAACAAGATGACTAATCCTTCTTATAATACCAAGAGATTTATTAGTTTTTCTGCTAACCCAAGCGATTTGTTCTTTCTAACTCAGATTCTTACATATAGAAATGCTACGCTGAACAAAAAGGATTGGCACAGGAATTTAAGCTATGTAGCAAAAATCTTATTTTCCCATCCATCAATGAATATGTGACACATCAGCCCCAAAAAATGCAAACACAGAGCTTCTGTGGTTTGTTTTCACATCACAGTTCTGCTGACACATCTACTCAGTCACCAGCAGGGGACAGCATTTATCAACAAATTTAAATTGAAACGGTCAGGTCAGGGTTTCCAAGCACAGCTTATACAATTCAATAAACATTTTAGACTATTCCTCTTGTCACCAGAGCAAATGGTTGCATGGAAGAAAAAAAAACATTTTCAGAGTTGACCAAATTGTTGTCTGATGTAAAAGGCAGTGACATTACTATCATGATTTAGAATGAGCACAAAGGGGGAATGTTCACGTCCTCTTCCATTTACCATCTCATTAGGGAAGGTGCATTGAGGACAGGTCTGCAGGGAGGAATTCAACAATAAATTTGTTCCTCCAGTGAACTCATACAGGTGGGGACTGTTGCTTGGCAACATCAGAGAGACAAGTCAACCCTCTTGAGGAGGGCTCAGGTGGGAGCAAGAGTAGAAGACAGTTAAAAGGATCCTAATTTGTCAACAGAAAGACTTGATGTGATACATCAATAGAGTCATTATTTTGTTCTCAGGATGTGTGGGTTGCTTATGTTGTCATTAGAGAGACTCTATTTCTTTGTATTAACTTTGGATCTTAGACAGAGGTTGTTCTTATCATAAAATTACAAAACAATGAGAGACGTTTAGTGGGAAATGGGTGACATAAGCGCAAGGCATTGCAACAGTTGAACACCTTCTGCTGTGTTTGTGGAGCTAGAACTCTTACTGTCAAAGACACGTGTGGCACTGATCTCAGAGGACCTAATACAAGTTTGGTCCTTAGAGGTTCTTAGTCAAACCATGTGGACGTCTGAGTCTTTCTTCACACACAGGAACAAGGTTGTGTCTGAACAGGAACCACAGATTTAATCTTTCTCTTACAGCCAGGATACTGTTGTTTTTGTCCCAAGTCAAACGAAAGGTCAACATTGACACTATATCAACCAAAACCATGATGTTTTCCTGAATCTAACCACGTAGTTTCTGTCCCTTTCACTATTCAATTTTAACTTTAACATTTGGTGACATCAAGGCATCTTTTAGTTAAGTTTAACCCTCCTGTTATGTTCGTTTCTCTGGAACAGCAATAATGTTTCTGGGTCAATTTGACCCAGGGCATATTCAATTATCCAATAGTGTCAGAACCCCAAAAATCCCAATACACATTTTTTTAAATCTAATTTTTAACTCCATTACTAACCATTTAAATCAAGATTTAGTCCATTGGTGTTCTTTAATTCTCAGATCATGGTTCAATGAGGATAACTCACTCATTTTACATAAAAATGAATGTTAAAACTTTCTTTAATGTACATTGGAAAGCCCTAAATATAAATACAATAGTCTTACATCACAGATTTTTGTTTATTTTATTTTAAATTTTGATTTTTTTGATTTTTCTGAAGTGATGTTGATAAATTAACATGACTCCGCAGATTTTTATGCTGCATTTAGCTGGTTTGGAAGGCATATGTAACCTAAAATAGACTTTAAAAGGGGTCAGTTTGACCCGCAACATAACAGGAGGGTTAAGAAAAGATCATCATTTGGACTGAGTCTACTAAGTCTCAACTTGGTTTATCATAGGGTTCAGAAAAACATACTACAGGCTAGATGCAAGGTGTTTGTTTCTTTTGGGACTTTCACATATCTCATTATCCAAACATGTCAAGAAAAAAGTGAAGAAATACCAAATCTAGGCTTTTGTAAGACAAATGCAACTCTCGTCTAGCATTACACTACCTTTGCAGTTAAAAGAAGCAACCAAAGTACCAATCAGGAGGAGGCTGGTTTAGTCTGGAAACTGTTTAAAAAACTGACATCAAGATAAGTATCACACTGATTTCTGTGGCAGCTAGCAGGAGAATGGAGGACCTACGGGGGACACGGAAACACCTTTATGTAACAACTCGTCTCTCCTTTCTTTGAAATATTTTTTCCATCGATACTCAACGGTTTCTATGACAGTTGCCTTCCATATACGTGCTAACAGTTCACACACCCTGTCTTCATCATCCTCTCATCTTTCTTTCCATCTGGGCAGGGTGACAAACTGAGTGAAAGGGGGTCAGCAGACCTGTGGTTTCCCTCGTGCATTTACAGTATGCTCAATGTACTGAAGTCATTTCCTGTTATTCACACTCTTCTCCGGTGTGAAGGCGCAAATGCCTAATAATTGAAACGCATGTGTTTTGTGGCAATTAGATTATAGACACCAAACCTCATATGTATATGGGGTACTAAAGCTCCTGTGACCCTTTCTTCAAAGTGAAAAAAAATTCCATTTCCTATTTAGAGTGGTTTCTCTAAAACAGAGAGACAGATATAAGCAGCTTACATTTTTCAAAGCTTTTTTAAAAGTTCCACTGATATAACCTGAATCTTTTTTACTGCTTTCAGGTAGATTATCATGTAACAGCGCAGTGAAGATAGTGTAATGCTTGTTAGGCTAGAAAAATCATTAACCACCATCAGTGGTTTTCCAACAATTTACTTTTTTTTTTCTTTCTAAAATGAATCTTTGATCCACTCAAAGTACCACAGCCTCTGCTCATAGGGTGCGTAATTTAAGCGCTGGGTCAGATTTAGGGTTGCAAAATTCTGGGAATTTTCAAAGTTGGAAACTTTCCATGGGAATTAACGGGAATAAAACAGGAATTTACTAAATTGAAGGTTGGCTCTTAATAGGGAACTTAAATATAGTTGGGGAAAAATATATTTTTTTAGCATAATCCTGAATAAAACAACCAGATTTCATGCAAGTACAGTTGAATATCTATGCTACTCCTCAATCACATGCACATAGCACACTGCTTACTGCAGGGCTATTGAGACCACGCCCCCTACATGCACTTTTTATTTGCATGTTCAATGCTTATTTATACAGTCTATGGTTGAATAGGACTTTGTTGGGATTGCATTTTTGTTCATTTTTGAATGGGTTGGGTCAGGGGTGTGAGTAATATTTAACTCAACATTCATATTCTGGTCTTCAATTAAATAATTGATTGTTCAATAAAATATTAAACACTTGATAAAGTTCTACTTACAAATAAATCTCTTATAATTTTATTATTTTGGATGGATGTCTGCTTATAACAAAACAAATATTTATGCTTGGATATGATACCTTTCCATTAAATTCCCAGGTAATTCCCATACATTCCCATAATTTCCAATTTGGAATACTTCCAAATACTATACTTGAGGCATTGGAATTGATAAAACAGTATCTAGCTTTTTTCCCCTTTCTAAAACAATAAACTTGGAGAGAAAGCCTTGCAGGGACTATATGGGGTATGTTTTGGTACTCACCTATGAAGAAAGTGTCTGGAGCCTTTTCACCATTGAGCAGAGACACAGTTTCTGGGTCAAAACGCAGCCACAGTCCCACAGCCAGAACAAAGGATCCCATCAACTGTAGAGAGAGGATGGACAGACTTGTATAAACCTGATGTAACCACTTGTTCTAAATACATTGCATCGGAAACACTGACAGATAAAGGATCTTTGTAGACAAGTGCTCCCTTGTCATACTGTGTACAGACTCACGTGTACGCAGGCTTTGTTTTATAACCAAACCCTAATAAAAACTAACTTTAAACCCTGAATAGTCTGCCCTCCTGCTCTTCTTTCTCCAGTAATCACCAAAACTACTTGCAGACAGTCCTTGTTCTGGGAAACAGTCAGTAACTAGGAAAAATAAAATCAACTTTCATGTTTCTCTTATCATCTCTATCCAGTTTGTATCTGACATCAGTGGTGTTTATTGGCTCCAGCATTCTTCAAACACACACACACACACACACACACACACACACGCAAATGCTGTTTTTCATCTTAAGCACGACAATGGCAGCGAATGTTCTTCAGGCCTTCAGAGCGCTTGTGCTTTTTGCTCCCTCTAAATGTGATTTTCCACATAAATAAAGCAAACTGTGCCGTGGAGTTTCCACTCTGGCCCTCCACCCTTTGCACTCAAGGCAAAAGAAGAAGAATTTCACTAAGAGTCAGTCAGGCTCAAACTTTTATACTCTGTCTTAATCATGGGTGGATCATTCAATGTGTTCTAACAACAATAGATACCATCAAAATGTAACTTGTGTAACTTTAAAACACCTCATAACAGTTTGGATAAATGGCCATCTTGGCTGTGGGCAGCAATGTGGCACCTTGAGCTTTAACGGGCTCTCCTGTTTGGAAATGTGGTTGCTCATATTTTCCTTCATCTAAACCACCATCAGTATACATAAACTGAGATTTACTCACTGCAGTGCTCTTGCTTGTGGGCGAACTCACTCAAGCAAAAACTTTTATTCTCTAAGGGGTTAGAGGACCTTGAAGTTAATTTTTCCAGGGATCTGATCTGGGATGCTCTCAATGACAGAGACTGTGGTGGATGCCCCTGTGACGGATCAATACTGAGAGGTTTTAACAATCACTGAGCCTGCATCCCCTGAGGTTAATCCAACCTAAAAACCCTCTGAGCTGAGCCTGAAAACAACAACACAGCGCCCATGTGTGTGTATGTGCCCAGAGACATACAATGATTTGACTAAATGGAGAGTATTGTACAGTCACATGGTCTCGGTGTCCTAGATCTCAGAATTTAGCCTGTTTTCAGCGTGGCTGTTTGTTTCTGTGTCTTTAAGCTCTATTTGGCAAATTTATTTAGGGAAACAAACCCTGTTGCCAAGTTCTGACAAAAACAAACCGCTCCATTTCTATATCTTTATTTTACTTTGTGACCTCTTGTTTACACAATCTGCCCTTTACTGGTTTTGCAATTTCTCTTTCATTCTTTGCCCTCTGTATTTCACCCTCATCCTCACTGTTCACACTCTTCTCCAGGTCTGCAGGTTGTATTTCACTGCGCTGTTCTGAAGTAAAGCCAGTAGCTCAGTTGTAAAGCATCAGAATAGGACAGGTGTTGGAAAGGCGGCTTCCACCCTAACTGAGGATTTAGTGTCATGCCTGGTGATGTATGGGACAGCTGAGCTCTCTGGGTTGCAGGATTAGCAGGTCCAAAGTGATAAAGCATGGTGGAGTGAGGGCTGGAGATGTAGACTTACTGACCCACGCTGGATTAGAGTGGAGAGGAGCTCTGGATCTATTTAATACTGGTATTTGTCTGAATGCCTGATGGTGCGATAATCTAAGTGGAGGTGTGAAGTGAGGACTGCTGCCTACTAAACAGTATGAATAACATAATACACCAAAAGAATGATGATACATTTTTTTTATAGAGGCTAGTGGCATCATAGTTATCTCATTGACACTGTTAAAGAGACTGTAGATTTGTAATGCTATTTTCAGAAACCTAATATCAGTCAACCAATAAGCAAATGCTTGGTACAGAACAAAGAACTTCCTTAGGTCAAGTAGAAACCAAGCGGCAACCTCCGGTCTAAAAATTTGAGTCCAATGTGGAAGTGCTAAAAACTGCAGTTCATCGAGGATCCACTTGAGGCTGGATCCGGAAGTACCGGAAACCACATACACACCAATTCAAAAAAGCTGATCCTTACAGCAGAAATAAACATGTTTACAGCCTGGTACAAAAGACGACTGTAGTCTAGATAGCTCATTTCTCGATCAGTACACACTTTACTGGGGGTGAGATTATTGAGATTACGAGTTTTCCAATGAGAGGCACAGCTGACTTGATTGACAGGCGGGAACACTGTAGCTGTTGGCTAGGAGGCTCAAAGCCCGCCTCTTTATGTCACAATCACTCGACAGCAGCAATATGGCTCCCCCGACAATTGACCTCAAAACAGCGCTTCAGAAACAGATAGATGACGTCACGGATACTACGTCCATATTTTATACAGTTTATGGTAGAAACCCCAAGAAGATCTGCCAATTACCTTGACCAGATGGGCTGAGGAAACAAAGACTCAGGGGGTAACAAAAAGAGAGAATTGGACAGAGACAACAAATAGAAAGACAAAGGAACATACAGATAGTAATACAAATAAGTAAGGCATAATGTAAAGTAAACAGGTTGTTTTAGCAAACTGGAACCTGATACAGTGAGCAGAAATACAGCAGAGGGGTCCTGCTCACCTTGAAGTGGTTCCTCTGCCATAACAACCCACTCACTGTTCATTATATGGATTATTATATGCCTAAATACCTAAGAGATCAAGTAGTTTACACCAAATATGATTAGATTTATTACATAGTAATGGAAAAACTCAGCAGCCTTCTTAAATTGAGCTATCTTAGCCGTCGTAGTTAACATTAACTGAGCGCTTCCACAAAAGGTGAAGTAAAGCAAGATAAATAGGAATGCATGAATCAGCATGTCACCGTCAGTGATATACTCTTGTCCATTTATCACTCCTTAAAGCTCCTCAGACAAACCTGTAGTTTGTGATGAATTTGGCAAACCATTGGACAAAGTGATACCTCTGATCAATGTGATGATCTTGCATTTTTCATGCGCAGGCAAGCGGCAACCTCCGGTTTCAAAATATGAAGCCCATGCGGAAGTGTTATAAAATGCAATACACCGAAAGGGACCGGAAGCAGGCGACCGGCTATCAGAAAGACCACACTGCCCTCAAGTGTTTCGGTGGAGAATTGCTGCGCGACACGGACACATCGACGCACAGGTATGTGGTGCTCATGTCCGTGTCAGCCCCTGCTGCGTAGGGGAAACGCAGAAGTATAAATCAGCCTTAAGAAGCTCAAACTCCGCCTCTTTACTTCACACTATGCCTGGTTGAGTTCTGCATTTCCAATATGGCTGCCGCCGTCGATTGGCTTCAAAACAGCTCTCAGGAACAGATGGGTGACGTCACGGATACTACGTCCATAATTTATACAGTCTATGTGCGCAGGTTGTGTTTACTGACAAAAAGAAAAAAAAAGTGCTTATAAGAGTCCAAAATGTAATAATTGTTTTGACAAAGTTAAAAAGAAAACAGGCTCCTTCTTCAGTGTTCTGTGAATTGCGTTGTGTCAGCGGTAATAATAACTGTCACGTTGTTCGGACTGGTGCATGTCTTTGTGGAAGACGTTGTTAGTTCAGCAGGAAGGAGCAGGTGGTTGTTCCAGAGCTCAACCAAACCTCATTATAATTATGGCCACTTTTAAAAGGCCTCTCAAAATTAGCTCCATACATGGATACCACAGTGTGGAGTCTCTTTAAGCACACCCTCCACTCTTTCACTTATCAGCCTGACCATCCCAAAGGTCCCATTAACCTCACTGGTCACATACCTTCCTCTCTTTACCCCCCTCTACTACTTTAGTCAGCCACCATTACCCCGTCTGACACCATACACTCCCCCCCCCCCTTCTCCCAGGCTCTCTACCTCCCAAAATCTACCCCCGACTTATCTCCGTGCCCCTCCCTCCTCTACCCCACCTCATTTCACCCCCCCCCTACAAACCTCACCCAAAGGACAAAGACCCACTGTGTCTCCCTGTGACTATACGCTGCAGTGCACAATAGGAGGGAAAGAGGCAAAAACAACCAAAGACAGAATGAAAGAAGCATTAGAAGATCCATCATCTGTTTTCTTTTCCTGTGGACGCAGAGTTTAGAAACATTCTGCTTGGAGATAGTTTAAAATCTATCCTGTATTGCATGTGTCTCTAAAAGAAAGATGGCAGCAAGAATAGAAAAGTCCCCCTGCATGTCTTTGTGTCCTCACACTTCTGAAAAGAGTTTGCATGTTTGTGTATTTCTACACGAGGATGGAAATCTCTTTCTGTTAAAGCTTTATGGAAGCTCTTTTACAGTGTACTTTTTAACAGTGTAGTTAAATGTTTTTTCTGTGAGGGGGATTTTCCATGAGGGTAGAGACTGAGATGACACAAAGCTGTGGTCATCTCAGACAGTCTGTGGCATAATTCACTCTCCTTGTTTTGAAGGGAAAAAATAGTCCTCATAGAAATTAAAACAAAAACAATTGTAAATTACTTCTTTAAATTCAGCAGTAACTAGTGTGTGATTCAAGCTTTCAAAAATAGGCTTCTGTCTGGCGTATGTTTGAAAAAACAGATGCAAGTGCATATTAAAAGTGACGGGCAGGGTGAAAGTGTAAATAGGAGGGAGACAGCCATGGGTGGAGTAAATCCCTTTGTGCTGCTACAGGATGAAGTGGGGGAGCTGGTGGCGCACATCATTCTCCACAACACAGAAATGTGTGTTTTTATGGATGAATCATGGACCATTTTTTGTGCCTACATTAATTTTCAAACCAGAGTGCCTTACCAGAAATCTTAAAATGTTAGGCGCCTTCTCTAAACAATGGTTGTAGAGTTTTATTAAAATAATTTGAATTACCAACCTCCAAACAGTGCCAATTCTGTTGGATCCTGCCAAATATATACAAATATATACAGATAACATGTATTATGCATTATGGAGGGGCAGCCAAAAAATGAAATAACCTCCTGCCATGCAACTGAAGAAAACTGTAAAATTGGATTCCCAACAATAATGAAGTTATTAATTACATACACCTTTGTTAAGTCACTTATCCAGCATACACAAGCCTGGTCAAAGTTGCCCTCAGACTTGCATCCGGACGCTTTAAGGAGATGAAAGCTATTGTTTGTCAAATTGTTCTTTACAGTTATTTTTGGGGCATTTTTGCCTTTATTGGACAGAACAGCTGAAGACAGACAGGAAATGTTGGGAATAGAGAGTGGGGGAAGACACGCAGCAATTGGCCGTGGTAGTGAGTCAAACCAGCGACCGCTGCACCAAGGACTATAACGGCTGTACAGGGGTCGCGCACTTAAACAGACCAACAGTGCACAAAATAACTTAGTTTTAATTCTCATTTCTATACCTGTTGAAAAACTGTGAATCCTTTATTAAGCATTATTCTAAAAATTATAAACAGAAAGACACAAACACAAAGTAAGATAAAGAGACGTACTGGTATCACTGGTATTCAGATCAAACAAAAAAGGATCCAGGACACTGCTGGGGTGGACGCCACACGTCACAGGTTACTTCACAGAGTGTAAGATATCTTCACCATCTCTGAAATTATTTACATTTATTTTGTTTGGTGAAAGAAAAGTAGCTATTAAAAATCAATATATATTCTTTTAGTGATATGATATAGTAAAGTTTTCGGGAGCAGGACCATACCTCAACAGCATTCTTTTAAATTTAGAAGTGCCCCTCTTCTCTCCTTTTTGTTCTTATATTCTGTACCCCTCCCTCCCTTTTCTCTCCATCTAACCCCATCTGCCTACCCGCAGGGCCTTAAGGTGCTTTGTCATGTTGGGAGCTACAGCGGATCCCCAAATTGTTCAAATTCAGAATCATGAATTCAATAGTATAAGTAAATAATTGTCAAATTGCACCTCATTGATGATGTAGTCCTTGCTATAGTAAGGTTTTAGGGGTCTTTTCCTTGCTTTTATCGCGATAACTGGACAGTGGATTGGGTCTGTTTTCACTCACCAATGTCTCAACTGCACACAACATGATCTGATTGTCTAGATGTCACATTGCTGTGTGATGTAACTTTCCTGTGACTGGATATTTTCAAAATTAAGAAAACATGTAAAACAATCATAAAGCTGTATGTCAGTTGTCTTTAAGGTATACTGTATGTGATGTGATTGTTGGTGGAGTTGGTTACAGTACAAGGGGGACCAGTTAAAATCTTTCCTAGGGCACCAAGTCTGTTGGGGTCGGCTCTGTGCCCCGCTCTATTCTGTCACAATATTCAAACCAACACGAAAATAAAATCGCAATGTGCATGGAAAATTTATGTCAGACTGTCGACAGTTTCTACCTACACATTCCAGTACAGGAAGCTGGTGGTGTGCTCTTTAACGCTGGTGTGATCTGTCAGACAACGAGGTCCACAGAAGTAGAGTCTGATTCTGAGAGCTGTATTGAATCCAAACGTCGGTGTGAGCCATATTGGTAATGCTGAACTCAACCAAACGTAGTGTGAGGTAAAGAGGCGGGGTTTGAGCCTCCTAGCCAACGGCTATGTGTTCCATCCTGTCAGTCAAGGCAGTCATGTCCTTATTTGGGCAAAACTCATAATCTTAATATCTTCTGAACTATCACGTTAGAAAAAAATTCACCCCCCGTACAGTGTGTGCTGATGGAGAAATTAGCTACGTAGAGCCAAGCTGTTTTTTGAACCCGGCTGTAAACATGTTTATTGATGGTGCAAAGATCATCTTTTTTGAATTGGTGTCTGTGGTTTCCGATGTTTCTGCAGCCAGCCTCAAGCGGGTACTCGATGAATTGCAGTTTATAACACTTCTGCATGGGCTTCAGAGTTTGAGACCGGATGTTGCCGCTTGAAAAAAATGCGTAATCATTCTGAAAATTAAAAAGCATTTCTGTGAATGCATCTTAATTTTCGAATTTTCTTTTTAATTTGAATTATGATAACAATTTAGGAGGGGCATTTTTTGAAAATTAAAAAGAAAATGGCATTTTATTTTTCATTTTAATTGTGTGACATAATTAGCATAGTTGGAGATTAAACTGGATTATTGAATATTTATTTTATTTATGAGTCAAATAATGCGCACATATGTAGAAAATTAAAAACCATTTCTGTAATGCAATTTAATCTTCAAATTGGCTTTTTCATTTTAATTTGAGTACATATATGCTTCCATACCACTAATAATCAGTATTGTATTGGCCTTGAAAAAACACGATCGGTCGACTCTTAGTCTAAGGCTTTTGAAACAATTGAGAAATCAAACAGACTTCTAAATAAAGGGACACAAAGACACTGCTCTCAGTTTGGAAAGTAACTTTTTAAGTGTTTAAACTTTTTTTCATTTAGTAGCCTTCCTAAATTGGGTCAAATTATTTGCTTTTGATAAAGAGCAGGAACACGGAAGGACTATAGAGTATGTGGGGAAAATGCTTTGAGCTCTACCTTTCACTGTTTACCTTTCAGGCTTAATCTTTGACTAAATAGGTCAATCTGTGAATCATAGTACACAAGCACAGACTAGACAAACTGAAGAGTTATTGATTTACTAATACAGATGCAGGCTTTTGGTATTTTTATCCCTGAGTGTATATTCAATAGATAACCCATTATTGTTGCTATAGTGACTGTTCAGTATCGAAGGCCGGCAGGAATCTCACTTCATCACAGTGCTGTGACATAAAGTCTGGATGATGTATAAACACAGCACCACATTGATTGATGACCATGTTAACTTTGGTGGGGTTAGTTTACAGGGAAGTATTCTACACTGTTCATCATCGGGTTAAAAATCACCTTTTTGGTGTTTAGAGCATTAGCATGTCTCACAGATTCTGACTCCTACTCCACAAGCCTGCCCTGTTTTACTCATATGGGGATTTGAGGGCAAACATATCTGCCCCTCCTCCATCACTGGCTTTCATCACACTCACTCATCTCTTCATCCCTCACTCCACCATCAGCAGAGAGGGCTGTATAGTTGAGAATAAGGGGGACATCATGGTTCAGTCATTGGAGAAAAAAGTTGGGGGAATGCACAGAACTTCAAAGCAGCAGACATGAAAAGCGTAGAAGCATTTCTGTGTTCCTGATTGACACAGAATATCCTGCTATCCTCATACTGATCTATTTTCTCTTTATCTGGGTCGAGTTCATGCCAACTGTCCCTCTTTTGCTGCGAGCGCGCACACACGCACATGAATATCCCTCTCAATCTCCCAATGACCCTTTTCCCTCCAATCACATTTGCTCTCCTCTCTATCTCACTGATCATTCACTCTTTTCTGTTCAGCAGTCACTATCCTCTTCTGTGTCTCCCCGTCTGTCATGTCTCTCTTTAAGTCCCCCCCAGTCTTGATAAACACCAATGAGATCCCAGACACAAACTTGTACAGCACTAAGTGGAGATATGACAACTTAATAGTGAGGTCCGGAGGGGGCTGCTACTGCATTCAGGGTCCCTGCAGGCTCTGCTGCTTAGCCAGGCAAGAGCAGCAGACTGAAGTTATGCTATTGTCCCCCTGTCACAATGGATCCATTCACGCCGCACTCAGCGCCTGATCCACTCCACAGATGCTTGTTGGAAAAGCTCTCTCTCTCTCTCTCTCTCTCTCTCTCTCTCTCACATACACATACACACACACACTCACACACACAAAGGAACCTCCCCTCTGAGGAGTAAAAACTGTGGCTCACAGAAGCAAACACACACACACACACACACACACACACACACACACACACACACACACACAAACTCAAAGGTTATACACATATGTCTTGTAGGTTTGTAGTGTGAGTTTTTATAGCATACAATTTGGATGGAATAAACACAAAGCAGATGTCAGGGTTGATGAAGACATATGTGTAGAGCATGTGTGCAGGACACACACTCACACACACCTTTCATATCCACCTGACAGTTAATCTTGGAGAGGTGACTCTCTTGTCTGAGTGCCCTTCTGCCTAATGAGGAAGCAGTTTTTTGGATCTCGCGCCCAAACGTGGCTTCACTTTATCAATCAGCACTGCACCATTTGTTAATGAAGCCCTGCGGCGCGCATACAGAGCTCGTTTTCCACGATGTCTTTCAATCCTTCTCCCTCTCTCTGGCTTTTCATTCAGTCTCCCTTTCAAAAAACACGCTTCCCCAGGATAAAGGGGCGGGATTTTTTCCTCAGTGGAAAATCTGATTTGAGCCCGGTGAGCCAACAGTAAGAACAAATCTAGCTGTCATCTTTTCCGCGCCACGCACAGTATAGTAAACCCACACCTGTGCGTAAAAATACTGCACACAAGAGTCAAGATAAAGAGCATGAATGCGAACACTGTAAACAATCTAGGCACTGTTATTTAAATAGCACGTGGGTGTGGAGGTCAACTGTGTGGGGGTGAGAAGTCTGGACTGTTGCACTTGCTCCATTACGCACAGCTATAGCATCTACAAAAGAAATCACGCACTTACCCAGAATATGAAGTTGAACACGAACAAGAGGTATTTTACGCACTTCATTCCTCCTTCCACCTTCCCCATTTCGGCTGAGTGAGTGTGTGCTTCGTCTTTAATCAAGATAAATGTTGCTCTGCCGCTTGTATTGGCTCCGCTCACTGTGACAATAACGGCCCAGCCTGGTCACAACACTTGTGCATCAAGGCTCTCTCTCTCTCTCTCTCTCTCTCTCTCTCTCTCTCTCCCTCTCTCTCTCTCTCTCTCTCTTACACACACACACACACTCTCACACACACACACACACACACACACTCACACACATCTACACACACGGACGAGCACAAACGCCGGCAGGATCGGCTTAAACTCTTTCCAGACCGCCCCTTTCAATAATACAGAGGGGGGGCCAAAGGGGGGCCTGTGACCACACGATGGGGACTTGGCAAATGTTAGGTCGACGTGTTGTAGTCTCCGTATAGTAAGTCATCCTTTATCTTTAAACTGACATTGATTTATCAATTTTATCATGCATTTAAAACTCAACTCAACTCAACTTTATTTATATAGCAGCTTTCATACATAAAAACACAATGATAAATAATAATAATGATACATTTTATTTATATAGCGCTTTTAAATGACTCAAAGACACTGGACAACTGTTAAACCCAATACAAGCAAGGAACACAAGTCAATTCAAATCAAATGAAACAAAACAACAGTATAATTACAAATTACAAGCTTACTTAAGAAGGTGAGTTTTTAATAGAGATTTGAATGTTGGAGGATCAGAGCAGTTTTGGATATGAGTGGGGAGTGAATTCCAGAGGGTGGGGGCATGCCCAAAATGATTCACAGAATAACAGAGAGACAGAAAACAAAAGCAATGGTAAAAATATAAAAGGCATGATTATAAATAAAATACTTAAATATAAAATAAAATCAATACAGTAAAATTAATAAAATAAGTAATAGTGGAAAGAAAAGTTAGAAATAAAGTAACGTTAACAAGATCAGATGAATACAAAAATAAATAGATAAATAAACAATTAAATAAGACAAATAAATGTTAAAGCAATGATTCAAATAATAATGGTTAAAATAATACAATAATAATAATAAAAATAATAATAATGCAGTCCAGGGCTAAAAATAAATTACTCAAAATTAAAAACTAGATTAAAAAGGTAAGTCTTAAGTTTACTTTTAAAAACACCCAGAGAGCTTTAATGTCCAGAGGCAGAGAGTTCCACAGCTTAGGGGTGTAAAAACAAAAAGCTCTCTGGCCGGTGCTTGAGAAATAATAGGGAATAATTATTTGTTATGATGCCCTAATCTCCTTTCATGATATTCAAAATGTAGATAATTTGCACTGTATAGAATAATACTAATTATACTAATAATAACAATTGATTGTATAGTAATAGCATTGTGGTAGTTACAGTTAAGCTATTACATATCTATTACATTTGAATGTGACAGTAAGAAGATAACAGTTCTTTTCTTGCATCTGTCTTCTTAATATATTGGCTTAATGTCCTTTACTGTTACTTCATATTCTCTGTATTGCCTTCTTATAACAGAAGCACTTCTAACCTTAACCTGCATTATATGTCAACAATAAAGAAGCTGTGACCTAGTGTGTAGTTAATCCCTTATGTAAGATACATTCACTGTGCCAGCTCTGATCACATGCCCTGGAGGGAATTCAACTTCCACATTAAGACATTAAAACAGGATATGATACGTGTACTATTTAGTTTACTCTCTTGTTGTGAAGCCCTTTGTGGTGTATGTTCTGGAAAGTGCTATATAAATGAACTTTTCTTACTTACTTAGATACTTACAGCTTCTTACATTCTCACCGCAATACATATTCATGTTTATCATAAATTACAGAATTAAAATATATTCAAACAACTACTCTGTTTCATGAGTTGTAGTTTTCATCGCACTGTAACTTTTACTTTTGTACTTTATAACTGTCTCTGTTAATTTGTCTTGCGTTTAATCTGTTTTTATTTTTTTCTCTTTACTCTTAAATGGCCTTTGTCCTTTGTCATGGTGCATTTGATGTCTTGTGTGAATCACTTAGAATTGCCTTGTTGCTGAAATATGCTTTATAGTGTAAGTAAACTTGCCTTGCCTTTCTATACTTTATTGGGAACAGTCTATTTAATGACAGAATTATGAAGTCAACACACAGAGAAAATATCTTACTGTGAAGTCTGAGGATTAAAAGGTGAAAACTTCTTTGCTTCTATGCAGAAACTAGTGATAGTACGTCTAGATAGGTTTACTTAACTTCCCTTTACAAGATGAACCATGATGGTGAGGTGTTGAGGCATTTCCTAACTGTAACTGTACAACACCCTTCCCCAAACCTTTCCTGTGCATTCAAATGACACATCTGCAGCAATATTTTGTAAGCCAAAATGCAAGCTTTTAAAAATGAGAGTTTCTCATAGTTTGTTGTCAGAGCTAGTTCTCAAAAACTATGGACTGGGAACTGAAATGGTGCCTGCTTCTCTTAATTACTCCCCTTAGTACTTAAAATGTTTCTTTAGTGATGGGTTAAAGAGATTCAGTTGTAACATGCTTTTCATCTGTCCTCCTTATTTAACTCATTCTGACTGGCTGTGATAAAAATGAGATGAAATATGCCCTAGGAAGGAAACATGTCATAGTTTCCATAAACTAATGAGGCATTTTTATGGTAATGTGGCGCAGCATATTTTTTATTTTTATCATGAGTATTTCTTACTTGAGTTGCTTTCTCTGCATGGGTGCTGGGAAAAGTCAACCCATCCACTGACTCTAATGTTCCTTTTCTTATAAGTAATTGCGCAGATGACTTATTTTTCCCAATGCATTGTCCAGACTTGTTTTAAGTGTTGGCTAAGCCCAAACAGGATAAAAAGTAAATGTAAGCATAGCCCCTCTGCTGCCCTTTTTTCTCTCAGTGTCTTCATTGACAAGGAGCTTAAAACTATGCAGCAGCCTCATGTTCAACATAAATATTTTCCATACAGCCATGCAGAGGCGAATATCCAAAGGGCACTGTATTTTATCACCAGGAATTTAGGCCCTGGTTAGAAAATGGCCTTTTAGAGGAGCAAAACATTCTGCTGAGCTGGAGGCAGGGAGGAGTCAGACAGGAATGACATGATGGCGACTAAGGGAGAGAACATTTAAAACAAATGCTCAGAGCTTGGGTTAATTTATATAATCACCATTATGTTGCATTTTTTAGGGATTCGAAAGTGTGCCTGTCTCCAAACTGAAGTGGTAAAAACCTCTCAGAGCAGCAGACTTTGTGCTGTGGGACTCATTATGGAGAAGTTGAGGACAGAGAAAAAACAAAAATAGCTTAGTTTGGACGATAACCAGAATATTTCCAAAAGAAGGAAGGCTGATAAGGGTGGGAAAAGGCCACTGTGTCCCTACTTGTTGGTTATCAGGGGGTGTTTACATATGTCTCAGATACTTTGTGGCTCCAAATATTTGAAGGAGTAAAATGTGTGCAGGTCATAATATAACATGCAGCCCAGAATTATTTACAACAGATCCATCAGGAGATGTAGGAATCATCATCAATAGCTGTGTTCTTATACCATAAGGATTGAAAGGTGCAACCATTCAAATTCGATTAAAAAAACACTGTTTTATTGTTATGTATTTTCAAAACAAGAACACAATCTTTGTTTTTTCTCCTTGTATTTTGACTAGGTGGGATCAGTAAAAGCTGCTACACCCATGTTTGGGTATTTTCCTCAAATCTGACATATCTGGTGGATGTGAGGGTCAAGAGGTGAATTAATCTGAAACTGCAGCTTGAAGCTTTGAAGAGTTTTAAAGCTAGTCGCTTTTGACGATGACATTAGTTTATCAGTGGTCTGAACACTTTGATATAGGTTTCAACAACAATGACATCAACAAACTGGCAAGGAATTAACAGTAAGAGAAACCTTGATCTGTGGCAAGAGAGCACCATCTACTGGTCACCTTGCAAACCTAAACTCATTTATTTAAAGGGATATTCACCAAAGCAACAGTGCTCTGTATTCAGGTGCTGTGAAATTAGGTGACAAAAGGCTGTATAGAGAAGTAAGCTATATATATATATAAAGGCTCACTGACAGAATTTTTGTGGTGCTTTTTACTCTCAAAATCTATGCAGGTTCATGTTTGCCCACCTGACCTAGACACAGATTACAAAGTTGATTAATAATGAGAAGAATCAGTACAGGCAGAGGCAGTACACTGTCTCCACCCTGAAATCTGTGAATGTGCAGGATTTGCAGCTATAACTCAGCTCCCTCTCTCTCTCTCTCTGTACATGCAGGTTATCTTCTTTATAACTTCACGGCTACTGCAAGAAAATCTGACAGAAAATGGGAATCAGTTTAAGAACCCTGGCAATGCATTCAGAGCTGAAAAGCATTGAGTATGGGTAAGGTGAGGAATACAACTTTCAATGAAAGACAATAAAAGAGAGAGAGATTTCTGAATCAGTCTTTCTTTCCCTCTCTTTTCATTTAAATGTTGCCTCTAACGTGAAATACTGTAAATGAAAAAAGTCCAAATTTGTTAATGCCTGTAAAATCATGAGAATTATAAAACTTGACACAAGACTAATGAAAAATGTTATCATTTTGCTTCTACTTTTGATGCAAAAATCATGGAAAAAGTCAAAATTTTGCTTCTGATGTGATAATCACAAAAAAGTTAACATTTTGCTTCTGATCAGAAAATCAATGAAAGTGTCAAAAAAAAAGTATGACGCAAAAAACGAGAAGAAACTATTTTCACTCTTGAGAAGCAAAAATTTCCCATTTTTGTGCTTCCCTTGCTTCAAAAGAAAAATGTCACTTTTTTAACTTTTTTTTTGCTCCGCATCAAAATGTTCGCTATTTTCATGTTTTTTCTTTACAGAAGAAAAATGTTCACTTTTTTCATGTTTTTCATGTCAGAAGCAATTTATTCACATTTTCATGTTTTTTCGCTTCGGATCAAAATTGTTATTTTTTTCATTCTGTGTTTCTAATCATAATTTCACCTGTTTCATGTTTTGGCTGAGAAAGAAAAAAAACACTTTTTTTTCTGTCATTATATTTTACCCTATTTCCATGTTTTTCCACTTCTGAGCATAATTTTCACTTTTTAAACTTTTTTACGCGTCATGTTATATTTTTCACTATTTTCATGTTTTTTTTGCTTCTGAGCAGAATTTGAACTTTTTTCATGTTCAACCAACCACTACAACATTTTAACCCCCACCCTGTTGCAGTTGTGTCAATGCTTTTCTCACACAGCCTTGACATTGACCCCAAGGCTGTGGGAAAGTTTAGCCCGAGAGAGAACTTGGAGGTGAAAGCAGCTGAGTTTGCTGTCTGCAGAAACCAACACACAGTAGAACGTGCACAGACACACGAGCACAACAATGTTGTATCATGTGATACCAAAGCCATTCAAAGCAGGGTGTCAAGGGAGGGAACGACCAGTACCTGTTGCAGTAATGAATCCCCCATGCACCCTTATGTACAGTTTAAACACCATGGAAGAAAGTTCACTCTTACATAAGAGAGTACCACTTAGTCTGTTGAGCGCATGCTAAAACGATCATGTGGACCAGCTAAACATACACCAGCCTGTCAACTGAGAACAGGTACTGAGCCGGTGAAATTCAGTCATCAAAGCTGGGTCTTAGATCTTCATTCCAATTCCTTATTTTTTCCCTCCCAGCAAAAGTTCTACATATGTTTGTAGAGTTGGACTGCAATTAATTGTCACACATTTTTGATGAGTAGCGTGACGAGAACAACAGTTTCTTGCCAAGAATTTCAGAAGCCTCTTGGTAGTAAAGAAATATTCTGGGAACTAAAAACAATGATCTGTCTGAAAAAAGTTGAACCATTGTCAGTCTGTTTTTGTTTTACATGCTATTATAATGAGACATACGGCTCTGTGGAATTAAAACAGGCTGAACTGCTGCAACTCAGTCCAAAAAGCTTTTGCTCTGCTCTCCAGTTATATTTGTTTGGGCAAATCTGTAGAAGTAAAGTTGTAAACAGTTTTTGTGTCGTGTCTGATCACATAATTATACATTATGATATTAATGATATTAACTGTATATATATATATGTGTGCTCTTTTGATTTTTTACTCCAGTAATTGCACAAACTTCCAGTCCTTTCTGGTTCTGAAATACACCCTCAACACCTTGCCTTATAAAAAAGATATGAATTAGGTATGTTGTCAAATATGTATTAGATTTAAGTGTTGTTATGAAAAAAAAAGATGTAGGATAAAACATGTGAATAAATAATGATCACCTCAGCACATGTGTCACAGCTAAATGTGTATACTGTAGGTTTATATTTAGAAGGACTCAAGTGATCCCCTGGAGAGCACGCACTAATTTACTGTAGCACATAAATACACACCATGAGGAAGTGTCAGCTACACATTGCATCAGTCAAAGCATTGCTTTAAATCAGCGTGAGCAGAAGGAAAATAATTAGAAAGATGAGAAACCTTCTGGAAAGTTTATAAATTTATAAACTCATGTATCTTGAAAGGATTTTTCTTGGATTTGTCTCCTGCTGATTGTATTTAACATGCAGTGTGATGAAGTGGGCTTCCAGGTTCAGCTGCATGAGTTTCACATCAGAGTTTCACCTTTCTGTACTTGAGCCTGAAGGACAGCTGGATATTTAGTTGAAAGGATAGTTATGCAAACGATGCAGCAAGTGCTCCAGGATCACCCAGGGTAGAGTTTCCCTAACAGTGCAGCATGAGCATTTTTACCGCCACTAACCACCCATGCCTATGATGCATGTTTAGAGGAGTAAGGTAACACTCTTAAAGCTTGCATCAGAAAAAGTACTATACTGTGTGGTCAAGTCAACCTGCTGCTATTTTCATCAGACCACTATAGACTTCATGAGTCAATAATGGAACTAATAAGTTCTACTTTTTGGATATGTTAATATGTTGTACACAAATCACACAAATAAACACTGCATTTAAAACCATTTATTCAAGATTATGAAATCTGTATTTACAAGTGTCATTCAATAATGACGGTAATATAAGGTACCTTCTCAACTGGTGTAAACACTTTCAACATGTTGAAATGTCTGAACTGAATTCAGTTTGTGATTTTAACTTTAACAGTTGGAGAAAATAAAACAAGAATGACTATTTACATTGAAACAATTATTAAAAGCACTTTGACTAATGGAGATTCAAGGAGAGAATGCTACTTAGAATCTAAAATGATACATTCATATGCGCTCTTGGATACTTGGACTGACAAGAAAACCTTACCAGACGTCTACAACCATAGTCAACTAAGTATAAAATGCAACTTGTAAGTCGTGTTGCACCTTTTTCAAAAGACTTGGTCCCAAAAGTGCGACAGGTTCTACCCATTAAGTCTCCTCCACCATCAGTCTAGTTTACAACCCACAAGCCCCATTTCCTCCTGATTAAAAAAGCAGCCATTTAAAGTTAACTTTGGAGGGTGCTTCTGCATTGTTCCATTTTTGAGTTTACGCTTTAAACATACCTGACCTCAATCATTTTTAAACTAAATACCAGAAAAAAAACTGTCTGCAATATTCTTGTGACCAGCTACTTTATAAAGCAGTGCAGATAAGGTGGCATCCATGCAAGAGCATGGAAATCACCTACTTGTAAAAGTAAGTGGCACAAAACATGATCCCTGTGGCACACCTCTGGACAGGAAGTCCACATGTTTCTTCTGTTCAAATGCTTTAACCACCTGAACTTTCCCAACGGGGCAATGCAGAGGACGACATGCTCCAACAATGCTGTGAGAAAAGTAATCTATGTAATGATTTATGCTTTAAAAATTAATAAATACACTATGTACATAAACAAGGATCAACATCAATGGCAAAGTTTCTCATGTAAGGTTTTATAACACAATCTGAGCTTTTCAAGTAAAGTTCCTGTCCAAGTTTCTTTTTGGTAGTTTTGTCTTGATACCAAACTGTCTTTTTGCAATACCAACAGCCACCAATTGGTGATTGCCAAACAGAGTTGGAGAGGATATAAGGGTTAAGGTTACAGTGAAGGGTATTTGATATGGAGAACATTTAGGGAAAGGGGGTAACTGTACAGTAACCGTTAGTCCCTTAGTAAAGAAAGCTAACACATTAGCTTAGATAAACTACAATGCCATCCATATAAACATTGTTCTCAATTTCAGCCTCATGCTAAAGGCATAAAACCATTTTGATGTAAATGGCAACTATGTGGTCCCTTTAGCATTATACTCTGAAATCCTCCAACAATAAAGAAGGTACACAGTTACAAAGAGCTGCCTGTCATTTAATAAGGCCACTTAAAGACTAGGAAACAGTTTGTTTATGAAGAGTAGATGTTGTAGGGAGTGTAGCCAAGCAGGAACTCTCCAACTCCAACAAAGTACACAACCTGGGCAATGCCAAAGAGTGGGGCAATAACCAAGGCACGGCAAGTGGCACCCTTAAGGAAGGCTCCAGGGCCCTCTTTTCTCAGGATGTTTCTGCAATGGAAAAACATGTGCAGTGTAAACAAAGTATATATTTTTTATGTCATTCATGCAAACCCTTGTGTGAGACAGCAAGTTTGATGACTGTATGGCCAATTTACCTGACACAGTCCACCACTCCATTGTAGGTTTCTTCATTAGCACCTTTTCTGAGTGATTGTAGCCTTGTCTTGACCACTACACAACATATTCAAAACATGTGTTTGTTGAAAATTTCAGATCAGTCCACAGTTCCCCAAACAATGAAAAGCAATCTGAATTCTTAGTCACTCACCATCACAAGGACTGACAGCTACAGCAGCGATGCATCCAGACAAACAGCCGGACAAGAAGGACCAATAGAAGGGTACCGATGGGTCTTCAGGTGAACGCTGGCCAAGCTTGTGCAGATGTGCAAAAAGTGGGAAGTACACAACAGAGAATGGGATGTCCCTGTAAAAGGCAACAAATAAGAATGATAACCACAATTAGTGACAATTGACCAAAGAGGGGAAACCTGTGCAGCAAAATACAAGCAACGCAAGCTAAAATCTGTGTCCACTGACAGAGTTTTTTCACTGGCAGCAGCCACAACCTCAATTTAGAACACTTCTCACTGGTGCTTACTTTTACAAAAGGTTAAGGTTACAAAAGTTTTCTTGTAGCATCTCAACCTCCCTTAGTGATATTATGTCTGTTTTGAAATGTTCAGTTTGCCTCATGTTTGTTTTTATCTAATGGAATTTTAAAAAGAAAAAACTGTTGATAGAAATGATGTCGCACTTCTCTTCCTGGAAATTGTGCCCTTGAAAAAATGAGTGTGGGTAGTTTCTCCTCTGTACAGACCTATGCCATGCTGACAAAGTCGATATCAGAAGTCCCACCACTTCTTTATTTTGTGATTGGTTGGTGATGGAAATATGACATAGACGAGTTAGCGGACCGAGGCCCAAAATCCTTTTTCACCTCATCAGTGTGGCTCCGAGTCCCCTGTACAGTCCTGTGACCCCTTTGGTCCTCAGCAGCTCTCTGGTTATCTCTGTGGCCGACACTCGCATGACTTGAGGCCCTGGGTTGGTGTTATAGGAACGGCTCAGAACTGCGCTGGTACCGCCCATCTTTAGAGTCGTTACAACACTGGGCATCACCCTCTGCTGGGCAGCTATCGATACAAGGGACAAAATGTATTACTTTTTAAAAAGAGCTAACAGTAATATTGAAATATTAAATATATTATAATAATAGTTAGAAAATCTATTTGTATGGCATCTGTCAAACAAACCAGTTTCATGACACAAATACATTTTTCATCATCTTTTTTGATCTATAAATGGTAGAATTTTTTTGTTTCTAAGTGATCATGTCCTCACCACATTTTTAATTAAGGCTAAAATTGCTTACTCAAACTTTTGATTTAACCCAGGGAGCTAGCACAATTTTTTTTCTCTCCAACAAGTATAATTTCTGTTTTATATTCATTAATCTGCTCCTCAGTTTATCAAGCAGCAAAAGAATGGTTGTTATGTTATATGTAGCTTTACCATCATTTTGTTCAGCAGTCATGTACAGTTCAGTGTCGTCTGCCTAAGTGTTAATGCAAGAATAGGGTCAGCCTCTGCAGATGTATACTGAGATGCCCCGACCAAACTCAACTCCGCTTCATGTATGAAACTCTGAAAACCCTCAACAGGTCAATATCTAAGACCACACTCATCCTCTTACTCTCTTTGACACACCCAGCAACCTTTCTTCCTTGTCCCAAAAAATAGCACAGCAATTGGCAGAGATGTCTTAAAACTCAAAGCTCCTTCTGACTGGAAGATTTTGCCAGAGAATCTAAGAATAATTAACTCTTTAAGTCCCTTTAAAAACTCATTATTATGCTTTCTTAAAATGATGTTCCCCTGCTTTCAATAGTAATGTCTTCCTGCCCCTTTAACTTTGAGGCTTCTGCTTGTTGGATTTGTCATTATCATTGGTATTACTATTAGAATCACAACTATCAAAGTCATTTTAAGTAATGTAATATAAGTTATGTGATATCGAGTCTATTTTTGAATAGTGTGGGTAGTGGCATTATGGGAATAACGTGTGGGTGGGTTAGTGCATGAGAGCCTTTGTATGTATTGTTGAATGAGTGCGTAATTTGTATTGCATTGTATGTTTTGTACTGGACCCCCTTGAAAATTAGATGATTCATCTCAAGGGGCTATCCATTAATACGTTTACAGTTCATAACAAAGTGGACCATGTACAACCCCAAAACAGGTGACATATCTCTCAGACACCTGATCTCCAGGTTTTGACCCATCTTAACTCCACCAGAAAGATTTATGGTCAGTCCTCTCCAATGTTGAGCTAGGGCCTAAGAGGGCAAGGATAACATATTTTTTAAGTTCCCATGAAATGGCTTGCATAGTGCTATTGGTTTCCACATACTTACCTGTAATAAATGAATTAAATTGACCTTAGAGAACTTGTTGGGGGTTTTGAATGGTATTTACAGCAGTGTAAAGCTCTGAAATGTGCTGTGTCTTGCTGGGAATTAAATCTTTAAAGGAAAGTAGAGTGGGCATAACAATCAGAAAGGTTAGTAAGCATGGGGCGCTAAGTCACCAGCTGGCTCATTGGTCCTGTGTCTGGGGGGCAGCTACTGACATTTAGTGGAGGATCAATAACAATCAACAAAAACAACTTTTTTCCAACGTGAAACATCTAAGGGGGGTTCATTCTGTTAGGGTTCTAAAACAGTTGTTTAGAAGACATCTGTTTGAGAGGATGTAGTTCAAGTCTTCGGGCTATGACTTGAAACACTAAAAGAAAATCTGTGCGCATTATATTACCTAGCCTGCCAGCATCCTGCAGCTGAATCTTGAGCATCTCCATGGGTGTAGTGATGATGACCTGACACATGCCTGCACAGCATCCTGCCAGCATTTCCTTAATCACTGTCAACTTGCCACTAAAAACACATGAGACAAACAGACATGGTTAAAAATCAAAGAATGACGATATAGAACAAGTATCTGTCTTTTTCAGTGCTAATACTACTCACCCATCTTTGCTCAGCTGGTGGCGGAAGAAGTCATTAGCTGCCAGTTTGATGGCTTTCTCAGGGGTTACCAAGGTGAGATTTACTGCAGCACCTGCAAGAACAGTTATTGTTATTGAACATTACAAAACAAAGAGGATGAAGCAAAATAGCATGAGAAAAGGTTTCCTTCCTTGATAAGATTTGTAGGGCATAAGCCTCATGCTAATCTTTTTGGTCAGGTATCCAACGTTTCTATCAAGTAAAATACTTCTGTTTGTCAAGAAACTGCAGCAGGACACATTAAAACAGGTCAATATGTGTATATGTGATGGGGTCGGTTTTTTAGCTTTTAAGCATGCTGTGTTTTTAGTGTTTTTATGTCGTGACATTTATGTGTGACATCTCCGACTGCCCTGAAGTACTCCTCCTATTGGAAAAAGGACACAAGCCGGGCATCTTTTTGTAACTCTGCTCGAACCTGATTTTAAAGAACCTGTGTTGAGTTTTAAGGAGTCCTATGCTCCTTTTAACCTAGGTGGCATTGTCAGGTTTTAAAAGTAATTATAGTTTTAACCTTGCCACATATGACTGGTCTTACCTCTGTACATGCCGAAATAACCTTCAGATTTCACTGTCTTTATCAGGCAATCCATCCTGAATGGGAAAAAAAAGATAAAAGTTATTGATAAAAGAAAAACAACTTCAGGCCTTACAAGAAGGAGAATATCTAATTTTGTCATGCTATCACAAAATAGGTTGAGTCAAATTGCTTAATATTTGGACTTTATAAACCCACAGCAGACATGTTGTTGTTGTTGTAAGGTTAAGGTGTCACTGAACAGTCAAAATAAAAAAAATGACAAAAATAAAAAAAATTCACACTAGGCAAAGGTTCTTTTACAGTTTGTGCAACATGTTCATTTTAACTGGGTTTCCAATGCTAATGAAACTGAATAAAGGCTAGAATCAAAAGCATCTTTTGAAGGAGGGTGTTTTTTACATGTTCTTGTAGAGTTGCTGCCCACCACGTTGGTTCTGCAGGCGGGTCTTGGCCAGGTCGATCGGGAACACACAGGTGACTCCCACCATGCCTGCTATGCCTCCATTGATCAGTTTAGCAGGGAGACTGTTTCAGGAAAAGTCAAAACAGACAGGTGAATAACAATCATTCATTTTTTAACAACGTATTTCTGCAGGTGGAATAAAATGGGCCTCTGGCAGGTAAGGCGGCCAAAGAGAAATGTGGATTGGTCATTCAAAACTTGAGATCAATCATTCTATGCACAGGGAGGTAATACATCATACTTCTTTAGGTGTACGTGCATACTGTTAGGCATCAGTATTGCATCAGTTCTGCGTATTGGGTGACTGTTCTGGGAATATGATGATCCAAAAATAACTTGTCCACAGAGTAAATCAAAGCAACACATTAACACAGGAGTGACTACTCATGAATGCTTCTATAACTCACCACGCATGCTCTAGAGAAGAAAAAGATGGCAAACTGAACTGTATGCTGTATTAAAGACATGAAAGCATTACCTATTCATGTTTTGTTCTCTGAGCCGCCTCAACCCTGTATCATGCTGGTGCAGGTTCGTACCTATACTGCTGTTGCTGGGCCATGGTTCTTGGTTGTTGTGAGTGCAAAAGTTGGTCAGCACAAAGGAGGAGGCCGCTGAGGGAGAGCAGGCTGAAGGTGCCCGAGAGACACTGAGCAAGGCAAGAGGAGGAAGAAGCTTGGGGGTATATATAGGGAGAGGCAGGCCCAGCCCTGCAGATCCAGGGTTATAATTCAATGTAACTCTCCACTCACTGAGTCACCAGCCAAGAGCGGGAGCCAGCGTCTGTCTTCACACCTCTGAAATGGAATCACAAGCCAAATAGCGTCCAGGGACACACTCTTCAACTCATGATCGCAAAACTAGGAAATGCTATCAACAAAAAGTAGCTTATCCACCATTTAGGTACTTTTGTATTAAATCTGTAACAGCTGGAAATGTAGGAGTCAGAAAAGTTGAATGGCTTAACTGTAAAGTAATGCCATACAATGTTTTGTAAGTTCAATAACGGCATTTAAAGGCCTGAAACTTTGAAGCTTTTCAGAGAAGAAACTGGAGCTTGAATTCAAACACACAGTTGCTTTACCTCAGTAAGACCTTTGACCACAAAAGTCCAAGACAGTGTTTGAGTGGATTTTGAAGCTGTTTAGGATACAGTGAGACAAATTAGGTAAACGTGTGAACAAATCTATAGGCAGATAGAATAAAATTTGCACTATCTTTTATGAACTACAGAGTTCGGATTCAAAACCGACTCAAGTAGTGCTGGTAAAACAGTTGACCCAAAGAACACATTTGTTGGAAGCTATAAGGCAGACTCAGTTCTGCACAAGAGACTGAATGTATCAAAGGCTTGGGGAGCAAGGGGTTAATGATCCTGCTCTGGCTGCATGCAGAGACACTTTGGTCTGAGTGCACATGTTTTGGGAGAGACTGGCAGAGCACTAGTTTTTTGTGCTTCACAGTATAGTTTATAGTTGTACCTGTTCCTTCTTCCAGCAGTTTTATTTTGAGTCGTGGATGAAAAGTAAGTGTTTGATTTCGTGTATACGTATTTTGATTTGTGTGTGTTTATGTCCTTTTATTTCCTATACATTTATGCATGTCATTGCATTTACAGTTTACTTTGTACCAGCACCTTATATTGTTTACTGTGTGTTACTGTGACTGTGTGTGAAAGACAATAAATACTGCTGGCATTACGGCAGCTAAGTGAAAAGTACTGTCTCCTCATCCTTCAACGTATCCTGATAGATACACCATCCTGAATACTGACAGACAGAATAAGCACATCATCAGTAGCTGTGTTCTTATACCATAAGGATTGAAAGATGCAACCATTCAAATCTGATTAAAAATGGTTTTATTGTTATGTACTTTCAAAACAAGAAGACAATCTGTTTTTTTTTCTCCTTGTATTTTGACTAGGTGGGATCAGTAATAGCTGCTACACCCATGTTTGGGTCTTTTCCTCAGATCTGAGGTCAATTTGGATGACATATCTGGTGGATGTGAGGGTCAAGAGGTGAATGAATCTGAAACTGCAGCTTGAAGCTTTGAGTTTTAAAGCTAATCACTTTTGACAATGACATTAGTTTATCAGTGGTCTGAACACTTTGATATAGGTTTCAACAACATGACGACAACAGGCTTGCAAGGAATTAGCCGTAAGAGAGACCTCTATCTGTGGCAAGAGAGCACCATCTACTGGTCACCTTGCAAAACTAAACTCATTTATTTCAAGGGAAATTCACCAAAGCAACAGTGCTCTGTATTCAGGTGCTGTGAAGTTAGGTGACAAAAGGCTGTCTAGAAAAGTAAGCTATATCCTATAAAGGCTCACCGACCGCATTTTTTAGGTGCTTTTTATTCACAACATCTATGCAGGTTCATGTTTGCCCCTCCTGACCTAGACACAGATTACAAAGTGGATTAATAATGAGAAGAATCAGTACAGGCAGAGGCAGTACACTGTCTCCACCCTGAAATCTGTGAATGTGCAGGGTTTGCAGCGACAACTCATCTCCCTCTCTCTCTCTCTCTACATGCAGGTTATCTTTTTTATGACTTCACAGCTACTGCAAAAAAATCTGACAGAAAATGGGAATTAGTTTAAGAACCACACTGCCATCAACTCTTTGATCATGTGGCCTTGTTGTGTTGAAGTTTCCTGGCAACGCATTCAGAGCTGAAAAGCATTGAGTATGATCTTGAAGGCAGCAACAGCAGTGAAGGTGAGAGCATTTGGGGAGGATGATGATGTGAAGGAATACAAGTTTCAATGAAATACAATAAAAGAGAGAGAGATTTCTGAATCAGTCTTTCTTTCCCTCTCTTTTCATTTAAATGTTGCCTCTAACATGAAATACTGTAAATGAAAAAAAAGTCAAAATTTGTTTATGCCTTTAAAATCACGAGAATTACAAAAACTTAACATTTGTCACAAGACTAATGAAAAATTGTATCATCAAAAAGTAACAAGTATCGAATTATAAAAGTGTGGTATCGCGTGTGGTATTTTATACAGTCCATGGGTATCGCCGAACACTAGTGTAAGGCTCCAGTATGTTGCTATGAGAGCAGACTTTGGAATGAGGAGGCTCCACCCCTCCCACAGCTCCACAGCATGTGGTTACCATCGCTTCTGTTGCTGTTTGTTTGAGGAGAGTCAGAGAGAGGATAACACAACTGCTGCACAAATGGGTCGACTGCTCATTTTCAAGCCACTAGATTAGACTGTGGATTTTAAAACTCGCTCCGTCCATGGGAGACTTTTAAGTCACACTTTCACTGCTTTCTTTAAAGTAATTCGGACACCAGTCCTGGTGAAGGCTTCTTCTCCTGACAGGTGCGCAGAGAGGATGGGCAGACGTAAGGCAGACAGTAGAGGCGCAATGAACATCAGCGACCACTCCGAGCTGGGTTGTCTGCAGGGGGCGGCATCAAGCGACCATCAGGCCAGTCATGAGTGCCCGATTCTGGGCTGCCAACGCGCGGCCAAGAGACAGAGCAAGACGGACATGGAGGTAGTGGTGGCCCGGGCGCAGTCTGCCACAGCAGAGCCGATGGAAGTGAAGAAGCATCAGCATAAGCACAACTTAAAACACCGATATGAGGTTATGGAGACTCTGGGGAAAGGCACCTACGGCAAAGTGAAGAAAGCTGTGGAGAGGGCAAGTCTGAGGACGGTGAGTGTTTGTGAACAAGATGCAAATTACACAAAAGGGACGCTTTCTTCTCAAGTAGACTATTGCATTAGAGGTGGGACGAAATGGCAAATATAGAATAGAATATATTAAATAGAAGTTTTTCAATAGTTATCATATTACTTGTGCCAAGTATCAATACTGTGTAGTTTAAATAGTGCAGGATTTCCTAAACATATTTCCCTACACCTTAACTCACAGCGTCACACTTCATGACATCTTCAAGAATTCTTCCCATTTCATTTCCATGATGAAATATATTTATAAGAATGTTGTTTGTGCATTATAATAGTTATGTCTTTTCGCTTATCTAACCTTTAACATCTGCTGACTCCCTCAAGAGCTTTTATGGAAATGATGTGACATGCTTCTCTCACTTAAGTATTTTTCTGTCCAGTGGTTATGACATATTAATGTGGAGGTATAGAGTCAGGCTCCTGGATGTCTTGTTTCTGTGTGTTCATGTGTGTTGGTGGGTGAGCTCATAGGGGCTGATGCTGAGCACAGTTTTTGCTTCCCGTGCTGCCAGGCTGAGATTCCTTTGGTCTGACTCACTCAGCACTTGAACAAGGGGATGGAATTACAACAATAGGTCTCTTTCCAATAGGAGTCTGGCCTTCCCCACAGATACACAACACTCACACACAAAGACACTTACCCAGATGTAATCATATATTTCTGTTCATCCGTCATATTCTGAATTCCCAGTGTTTAATCCCCCACTCCGATATGATTTGGGCACAATGAGATGGATACCTCTTAAGCCTAGAATCCCCCTTCTGTTTTTCTTTTTTCTTTTTTGTTAAGCAAACAAACACAGTGTAATAGGGATAATCTGCATGCAATCAGACTGGGGATGTTGGATTAGCAGAATTTCACTGCCTGCTTTCAGACCTAGAGCTGTAAGATCATTTATATTTTAGAAAGGACAGAGTGAGTGAGGGAGCTAACAACAGATATGTGGGAGATTGATGCACGGATATTCAGAGCAGTGGGAGAAAGGGGAAATAGCTCAGTTATGTGAAGTAATGTGTGTATTGGTGTGGGGGTATACACATGGTAAGTGGGTTTGATTGGACATGGGGAAAATGTAAAAATCTTTGAGCTAGTAGCCAGCACATACCAAGGATTCTTTGAAACAAAACAGACATTATTTTTAGAAACAAGAGCAGGGGACTGTTGTTTGAGTGCGGGAAGGAGACAGGGGAGGAGACCGTTTTAGTGCACACAGGAGGAGGAGGAAGTGGAGGGAGAGTAATGTAGAGGATGAAATGGAAGGAAAGGGTGATGAATACAGGGTCATTAATCTGTTCTGGAGGTTGCTTGCATTGGCTCAGTGACTTCTTGAAGTAAAAACATGTCAGAAAAAATAACATTACAATGTTTTTAACAGTGTATGCTGTAACGGCAAAGTTACATACATTGTCTAGATACTGTATGTGAAGCCTTGAATTTGTTAGCCTCTGTGTGAAAGGAAAAGATCACCTCACCTTGAGTAAAACCATAGACTTTACAAAATATGGACGTAATATCCGTGACGTCACAAGGCCAATCGTCAGTGGCAGCCATATTGCTGCTGTCGAGTGATTGTGACATAAAGAGGCGGGCTTTGAGCCTCCTAGCCAACAGCTGGAGGGTTCCTGCCTGTCAATCAAGTCAGCTGTGCCTCTCATTGGAAGACTCGTAATCTCAATATCTTCGAAATTGCCGCGTTAAAAAGAAATCCCCCCCCCCCGTACAGTGTGTGCCGATCGAGAAATGAGCCATCCAGACTACACTCGTCTTTGGTACCAGTTTTTAAACATGTTTATTTCTGCTGTAAAGATCGTTTTTTTTTTTTTTATTGTTGTGCATGTGGTTTCCGGTACTTCCGGAGCCAGCCTCAAGTGGATCCTTGATGCAGTTTTTAGCACTTCCTCATTAGACCAGAGGTTGCCACTTGGGTAAAACCCCCACACCAGAGACATTTTTGCTGCAAAATAAGCCTTCCCTAGGACTGTTTAATAATTTCAAAATAAGCGTCCATGTATTGCTGAGTGTTAGATAAGTAGAATGATTTAACTTTTTTGTCTTTACAGGAAGCTATGTGGCCGGAGCAAGTAGCTGGTCATCCTACAGCTTAACTTAAAGAATATACAACTTGCTTCTCATGTAAAAACTGTGATTTTTAGCCAGTTGAAATATGACTGAAATTAGGCCAAAGCCATTAAGATATGATTTCAACCTGTTTTAACTCAAATTTCAACTCTGAAATCCTGGTCAAAGCTCACAGACTATATGAGCTTAATGATTGACACTTATGTTTATTTTGTTTGATCCATCCAAAAACTTCTCCAGTACCCCTTCCAAGAGTGCTGATCAAGGTGTAAAAGGAACTTTTTACTTCATCTGCCATTGGCTAGTGACCTCCAAAAATGTACCGGCCAAAAATATTTTTCACCGGCCAAATAAAAAAATCATGCCTTGTTTGATTTAAAAGAATTACCATACGTTTGTATTATGAAAATCCAACATAAAAAAGGCAAAAGGCTGCAGCAAAGGCTGCAACTCATTGTGTGGTTCGTCGAGTCGTAAGTCTGCCAGGACCGAGGTTGGCCAGCCACGTCAATTTTCCCAGTTTTCTTTGAAACATTGCATAGTGACAGTTCTCTGTTTAGCTGTCTGCTCCTCTTCTTGATCGTCTCCTGCCTCTCTGTTTATCCTTTTTGTTTGTGGTGGCTTCACGCCGGGAATGTGTCGCCACATCTTCCCTCAAAACACTCTTCCCGCCGTGCTTCTTCAAGCAAAGGGAATGAATAGAACTCCAGTAGCTGACGTCACGCTGTTCATGACGTACCAAATCACAACACAAGTACAGCGTGCCACGGCGGTCAAAATAGCCTGATAGTCGGCAGCAACCTCACATGCAATACAGAATTTTCCATGGCGGGTGTGTGTTTTTGTTTTACACGCCAAACTAATTTTTTACCCGCCATTGGTGCTTGGCGGGTATTAATTTTACGTCCTAGTGCGGATGCTTCATTTTGCACAGACACATGTAAGAGTGGTGTTAATCTTTTCATCTTACTTTCAAATTATTGCAATATTTTATAGTAGTTATGAAAAGAGAAATGGCACAGTTTTAGTTTTCTACACTGCTAATTATTTCATACATTAGCATGCAGATATTGTAAAAACATATTTTTGCCCTAATGTTTGTTTTTTTTTGCTCTGGGTCTCTGTATCTCGTAATTTTCTATCCCTCATCATTGACACACAGCACATAGTTGTGGTCCATATTATGGTAAGGGACAGTGCGTGCATGTGTAGCTTCATCTTGAGGTCAGGGGTCTATTTGGCAAGAAGCCTGTGTAATCCTGCTGTTAAATCGTTCACAGATGCTGCAAGGACCTTAAGTGATGCTCAGGCTCTTGGGATTTGCGTTTCTGTGTCTGTGTGTGCCTGTGTGTATGTGCTGGGTTAGTATATGGGAGAATAATAGGACAGGAAGTAAGTGAGCAGCCACCTCCAACCTCCATCTTGACCAACTCAAAATACAACACATGCCCCCTATAATAATCTGATAACAGAATGAGTCAAGCATATAGGACTCATTGTTTCATACAAACATTTGTGTACAGCTTGTCATTTTTGCCAATACTACAGAAGCAACACACATTTTTGGAAAAACAATGAACCACTGTTGGTTAGAAGGAAACTGTGGTGATCACCCTTGGATATGACACATAAGCAGCACATTTTTATCAACAACTGTCAGATCCTACACATACAAACCCACACTCCCCTGAGCATATATTCCTTTTAAATATGTTATAAGTGCCCCAAAGGCTGAACAGCGACCAGAGTGAGTCTCTCTTCACTGTGCTCTGAAATAATGCCACGTCCAGTGGTAAGTAAGAGCTTGAACGATTGCAGAGTAAACTAAAAGCCTTTCTGTGCTTAAATGCGTTACTACCCATTTCCTTCACCTGCCCAATTAGCTGCCCCCCACTGATCTTCCCTGCAGCTCATTTCATATTCTGCCCTTCTTTTCTTTTCTCTTCCCCCAGCTAGCAGGTATTTGGGTCAGAAAACTTTCATGAGCATGCAAGCATATGCATGTTAATAGCTACCCGAGCTTGGATATGTGCCATTCATCAGACAGCCACTGAATACGTGTGGCTTAATCTCTGACCCAGCGTCCAGCTCTTGTGCCAAATCAGTCTGGAGTGTCTGCTGGTGTGAGAAAGATCCTTATATTCAGCACAAATCCCAAATTTGTATAGTCTCTTTTACTAATAGCGTCACACTGGTTATACAAGGTTAAGGTCAGCAATGGGAGTTCCCTGGAGTGTGTTTGAGTTGTGTTGCGTAACCATTATGGTTGATGGAGCGTGTGAATTGTGTCCTATAATCTATCAGACGATTTTTTTCCAGCAGCTGAGAATTCTGGAGTTGTGACCCAGTAGAGAGGACTGCTCACTCTAGGGTGCATTGTGAGGGTTGACACAGTAATACAGTTCTTTAGCCTCATTGATCAATTATACAAACCTCCCTCAGTCTTTCGTTGTCCTATTTTGTGGTCTGAATTCTAAATAGGACACCAGGGTGTTTATATTGTTCTCCTCTGTCTTGTCCTTTTTTGGTACCATTTTGGTGGCAGTAACTGTCCAATGAGGCTTAGGGGCCCCTGTTGTGTTGTCTGTTTTGGTGTGTATGCGTGTGTCGGTTGTTTGGGGGGTTTCCTCAGGGTACAGTGAAGGCCTGGGATTAATGAAGCAGAGTGTCAACCTTCTGCCTCTGAACGAGCTCAATTCACAGCAGACGTGCTCTCAACACCCTGCCCTTAAAACCTACATAATCACCACTAATTCCCAGAGATTTTATGTGTGTATATAAATATGTCAGTGCATAACTGTATCAACGGTGCTTTTTCTTTGTTTGTGAAAGACTAGTGTAACACTGTGCATTTATCAGTGTTCTTTCATTGAATGGACCTAAAGCTCCTGTGGGGAGATTTTAGCTGGTTATCAAATGGACTAAAACTAATATTGATGCCTCTTTATTAGATGCAAAAGTAAGGGAAACTATCAACACATTAAGGCTGACATTTTCTATATTGTTATTTTTAATGGCTGGAACCTCTGTCTCGGGGTAGGTGTTGGACAAAGTAAGTTACAACACACAGCTGAAAAAGGCTTTTGACTGTGAAAATAAATCTGGATGAGGTATTTTGTTATCAAAGAAAGACTCGCATGCACAGGAAAAGATCAGCAAAGAGAAAAGAGGCACTGCTTTGTCCACAGGGCATGCCAAAATTGACACAAACTGAAAGTTCTTTACAGTAACTTAAACATATGAGAATGTGATGGAGAAATAAGTGAATTGGTACTTTTGCAAAAAAATAAAATTAGGCAGAATCTGTATTTGCTGAAACAACTCAGTGAAAACGGACAAAACAACAAACAGGGTTGTAAACAGTGTCACCCAGGTAACAGATAATATAATGATAACCTAATACTGACTTCTTTGGATGAATTCTGAAGTAAAATAGTTTACCTTATGAGATTATTTACCATCCACTTCTGAAGATCTGAACACAATTAAGCATGCATCATGTCCTGACTCAATCATGTGTCCTCTTTTTTTTTAGGTGGCAATCAAGTCAATCCGCAAAGAGCGCATCACAGTCGAGCTGGACAGAATTCACATTCAGAGAGAGATTGAGATCACCTCCTCGCTTAGACACCCCAACATCATACGCTTCCACGAGGGTAGGTCTGCAAATAAAACACAAAAACACACACATCAAAGCTATGTGAGTAAATGTGATTCCTGAGTAGGGAATTGATTAGATAAGTACCTGTATTGTGCTTTTTTAAACCAAAAAAATTACACGAATAGACCAAAAACAGCAACGTATTGGTTTGTTGAGTATTCCTAATGAGTCCATAGCCTCATATAGCTTCTTCTTCTGTGATATCGATAAAAACTGATATCCAAATTATGATTAAAATCACATTAGTGTGTTTTGAAGTTGGAGACATGAACATGGGGCACAGTAGTGTCAATAAAGTCTTCCTAATTTAAACTGCCCTGCTACTGTAAGTACTCACCAAAGCACCAAGTGTGCTGCAGAATAGAGTCCCTAACGATATGACCCTTTCTCTTGTTTAAGGAGGGAGATATATATACAATAAATATAACCATATACAGTTTAAAACTGTAAACCAGTTTCAGAAATGTTGTCTTTAAAAACAATATGGAAAGAATTGTGGACATACTTTTGGTTTCCTTCCATATAGGATAGGTTTACCATAAATAAGAAAATAAAGAATTGTGTCAGCCTTGACAATTTGTGGGATGGGAATGAAACATTACTTGGTCAACAAAATTCTAAGATAAAATGATAAAAAGGGAACAAACAACCCTGGCCATTTGAACTCACAGTTCTAAATCACACATGTTCAGGTGGTGAACTTTAATTAAGTGAGGATCTTGCAAAGAGTGTTCATGATTTTTTGGTTTGTGGATTTGAAACACAACTTTCAAAGATTGAAGTCACTCTCAGACATTCTGCAACTGTTCTGCATTATGCTATAGTGTAAATGAGCACCCTGTTTCCTGTTCAGTGTTCGAGAGCCGGGATAAGATTGTGATTGTGATGGAGTACGCCAGGAGGGGAGAGCTGTACGATTACATCCAGGAGAGAAGACGACTGCCTGAAACGGAAGCCAGAAGCATCTTCAGACAAATCACATCTGCTGTCCACTACTGCCACAAGGTCTACTAACACACACAAACACATTCACAAACACACACACACATACCGTGGATAAACACATACTTTCTGCAAGTGCACTGCTGGAATGCAGTGTGAGTTTTGGAACAACATGTGGCACGTGCAAAATAACATGCAGCAGTATTTCACTGTGCACAAGCAAATACAGTGCCACCTAATCCACTAAATCCTAATCAGGAAATCCTTCAGGAAAACTTGACTTAAGTTTTTCAGAGCTCTTTGGGTTAAGAGCGCATTATCCCTTGAATGTTTTTTACAGTCACACACTGACACATTTAACAAACACGTTGCAAAATAAGCTTCCCCCCTGCCTCCAGTTTAGTGTTAAGCTCTGGAATAAAAAACGATGTATTTACTGTCATGTATACATTTCGTCAGCAGCAGTACCCAAAACGAGGGTTTATCAAGGATATGCATTAATCCTCAAAATGCTGCTTAGTCAAAGAGAGGATCTGTGCAGAATAGAAATGTTTTCGTTGATGTGTCACTCATGTTTGGCAGTTTGGCTTCTTCATGAATCTGACACCTTAAACTTGGAGATTATCTTTCAGCTCCTGCAGCTTTGAGGTAAGCAGGAACGTTGATTTCCTGCTCCTCATGCCCTCAAGTATTGTCCCAAAATAGACATAAATGTTCCAGCATGAATGAATAATTGACTGTGCCTCTGAGGTATGCAGGGCACATGGACGGCTTACTGAGGCTTTATAAGAAGAATGAAAATAATTCACAGTCATCTGCTGCTTCTTTTTTTGCAGCTTTTTCCAGATCTGTTCCTTGTTATTTAAAGATAGTAAGAATAATAACCTGGTTAACCACATGGATGTCTTTCTCTTGCTCTCTGTTTTTTTGAGTATAACTTCCTTGCACGCACACACACGCACACACACACACACACACACACACACACACACACACACACACACACACACACACACACACACACACACACACACACACACACACACACACACACACACACACAGACATACAGACATACACAGACAGACACAGACACTCAAACACTGTATATGCTTTGGACAAAACATTGTTTAAGGTCATGGGTCATTTCTTCCACTTAAAGTGTTCTAACCATGGTTTAATCAGCAAAAGAAAGGAGGGTACACTGGCTTATTAGAGTTAAGAAAACTGCCAACCTGGCTTCCTGGGTGGCCACAGTTATCGTCAAGGGTATTGTCTCTTCTTATGACTTGCTTTATTACCCATGTCACAGAAACACTTAATAGTGATCCCCTAACTTTTTCCTCTTCTCAAAACCTCCAGCTGTTAACATTCTGTGGCCTCTCATTGGCCTCCAGGTGCTTAATGCCATCAGGGAGTCAAATCACATCTCGTCAGATGAATTAACCCAAACAAAGCACTTCCTCATGCTTGTAGATGATTAAACAATCTGAGGGCCTTTCTCAAGGCTCTGTGGTACGTTAGACACATGGCCTTGCAACATGAGACTCAAGTGGAATGTTAATGGTTTTAAATTATATAAAGAAAGAAAGAATAACTGTTTGTTTCATTAACTTTAGAGCTCTCGGTTTGATATTTACATTCAGAGAGAGATAATTAGACTGTATAGATGAAGGGCAGCAGGGCAGGACCTCATGTGTCTTATGTTTACTTTCTTTCAGAATGGTGTTGTGCATCGAGACCTCAAGCTGGAGAACATCCTGTTAGATCAAGACCTGAATGTAAAGGTAAGATTGATAGGGCACACAGAAACTGACCCTGTCCAACAAAATCGCTTTGCCTCCATGTTTACGAAAAGTAAATGAGAACATTTTCATCAGAAACATGCAATTTTTATCCCTATAAAGACATTAGGACCTCTTGCAGATGTGCACATTATATGATCTGTAATATAACACCGTATTTTTTTGTAATGGACCACACAAAGATCTCTTTTTTTTAGACCAAAGGCAGACATAGTACATTGACAAACTGGCTAGTACATATCAGGATGCCGCATTTTTCATTGCAGCTGTAGTTAGCAATGAATGAAGTTCAACAAAGCAGTGCTGGAAATACATAATTATACCTTCTCCATAATACAGCACATTCAGAACATATATTGAACAGAACATACCTTGTCTACCCACAGTCAATTTTAAGTGTTGTTTAGCCATGCACACTGAACCAGCACAAACATACGGCCAAGTCTTGTAAAAAATATTCAGGGGTCTTGTATTTTGCCTTATTTGGGTATTCCTCTCTTTATATGGGAGCTGTGCACAGCCAAAGGAGGAATTCCGGGAATCTCAGTGGCAATCGTGCCAATCACAGGGTTTTAATTTAAATCAGCTCTGTCTGCCCATCAAAAGAAAACACCATGTGCAAACCTTTCAGTGGCTCCTTATTCACTGTTAACCTCAGGCCCACCACAGCAGTCTCTCTGAGGACCGGCAGCAGGAAGTGACAGAGCTCCTGCGCAATGCTTATAGACACTAACACCACACACACTGTTTGGGAGAAAGAAAAAGAAAAGAAATGTAGTTTAGTAAGCACTAAATTAGCATTAAATGCATATAAAAACACATTTGTAATTATAGTAGATTTGAAAGTATGATTTATCTCACAGCACTGCTGTGTAAAACACATTAAGTTACTGATTAAATAACACTGGTATATTTTGACATGAGACAAGGGTCTCCAGTAAGACTTTAACCGGAGCTGTGTGGTCAAGGGTTAATGTCTTATCCACAAAGCCACAGGGAAGAAGCCATTTTATATTTTGCTTACGCTCAGTCAGCAACCAGGAACTTTTTTGTGTCGTAGGTTGTATTCTCGAAACAGAAATATAAATGTGCCACTTGTTGTGAATCTATGCAAAGGGAAATGTAAACATAATCCTGTTTCACTCATGCACTGTGCTCCTGAAAATGTACAACATTTTCTGAGATGGATAAATGCGGGAATGTGAATGAACACAGCAGGTAATAGTTGGAAATATTGACCTTGGGCAAAAGATAGGGTTAATGAAGTTGCAGAAATTTCCTGGTACATGTTGTAGTGGTATTAACCCAAGCGGCAACCTCCCGTCTCAAACTATGAAGCCCATGCGGAAGTGTTATAAACTGCAATTCATCGAGAATCCACTTGAGGCTGGCTGCAGATACACCAGAAACCACATACACACCAATTCAAAAAAGACAATCTTTGCAGCATTAATAAACATGTTTACAGCCTGGTTCAAAAAACAGCTTGGCTCTACGTAGCTAGTTTCTCTATCGGCACACACTGTACGGGGGGTGAATTTTTTTCTAACGCGACGGTTCAGAAGATATTAAGAATACAAGTTTTTGCCCAAATAAGGACATGACTGACTTTACTCCTGGTCGGAAACACATAGCTGTTGGCTAGGAGGCTCAAATTCCACCTCTTTACGTCACACTATGCCTGATTGAGTTCTGCATTTCCAATATGGCTGCCGCCGTCGATTGGCTTCAAAACAGCTCTCAGGCACAGATGGGTGACGTCACGGATACTACGTCCATATTCAGTACAGTCTATGTATTAACCCAGAGACAGTCCCCATAACAGAAGTTATTCGTCTTCCTGTACACTCCGCCCAGACTCCCCATCCATTACTTAAGAGGGACTTTACTCCTGGTCGGAAACACATAGCTGTTGGCTAGGAGGCTCAAATTCCACCTCTTTACGTCACACTATGCCTGATTGAGTTCTGCATTTCCAATATGGCTGCCGCCGTCGATTGGCTTCAAAACAGCTCTCAGGCACAGATGGGTGACGTCACGGATACTACGTCCATATTCAGTACAGTCTATGTATTAACCCAGAGACAGTCCCCATAACAGAAGTTATTCGTCTTCCTGTACACTCCGCCCAGACTCCCCATCCATTACTTAAGAGGGCCTGGGAGAATAAGATACATGTGTGAAAGGAAAGTTGATTGATGACAGAAAAAAATCACTATGGATATAGTCAGTCATGAAGCTGATGGTCTATTCAGCTTTCACAGGCAACTTTAAGGCAACTGTATTAAATTAAGAACGTTCTGTAACCAGGTAAACATGAGGTAAGAGGTTCAAAGTGCTGTATCAGTAAGAAAAAAGTTAATCAATCACACTGTTGAAAAAGTCAATAGAATAACTAACATTTAAAGACATACGGACACAGAAAATAATTCCTGTTGTAAGACTGGATCAGGTGATTTATTCATTAAACAGACACGCAATTTAAATGTCAACAACAAGACAAACGGCAATGAGACCGAACTCTTCGTTTGTTGTTGTACCCAGTTTCACTATCACCTCACATGACTTATCACAAGAACCTCAGGTACTCTCAGAAATACTCCATTTCTGTCCAAGAGACCAGGCTTCTCACAGCAGTCCATGTAATCCCAAGGCACGTGTACACGTCTCGTTTGTACATTTGGAAGAAAGAGTTTGTCTCATATGAGCATCCAACTCTGAAGAAATTTTGCAATGTGAGCAGAACCAGGAAAGAGAATTTACACAGCTGGACACACACACACACAGAGAAACACACAGCAGCTTGTTAAATTTAAAGCTACATAAACAACTCCCCTGCTCAGCCTACACATTAATAATAATATATTTTATTTAAAGGCACCATTCAGAGCACTCAAGGTCACCTCACAGAACAGAGTTTATTACTTATTAGTTTATTTACACAGAGTTAACTTACATGATTATTACTGCTGCACATATAACATACACTCGGTATATAAACAGTGTCGGAATCCATCTATGGGGTCCCTGTTTCCTTGTACTTCAGTTCCATGGAAATAAAGCTGTCACTTTGAGTGTGTTTAACACTGGAGGAGCTGATAGCAAGCTGGTGCTGGTGTTAATAATCTCTTCAGATAGAGAGGAGCCTCAGTATGTCTGCGTATGGCTCTCGAGTGAGTGATTGTTCCATTACGTGTCTAAGCAGCCTGATGTTTTTGGCCCTCTTCTCTAACCCCACTTACACTTACATTGGCAAAAGCTCAGGATGCCTACTTTTGGCTCCTTTTAAAGGAACTGCTTTGAATTTTATTGCCACAGGTGTGAGAGTTTGAAGTACAAACTAACAGGAAAGTAATCTGGATGGGAGTGCAGTTTAATGACAAGTATTATCTCATGAGGTTGTAGGACAATATTTTTTTTTACATATTTATCAAGGATTAGTGTTATGGGTTATTTTTTTTTATTTTTTTTTCTAATAAAATATTATAATAGCCTCTTTGTGCACTTTGGTTGCACTTATAGTATCTTGGATATTTCTTAATTACACTTTGTGAACTATTTTTGACAAAACCTTCTTCCAGAGTGTGTTTACTTTTTGTATCGAGTGTTTGTGAGGGTGCAACACAACAGCAGACTGGACAGTGTTGTTAAATTAGGTGGTAGAATAGGGAACAACTCTACAGTACTATCACATGACAGACCCTCTATATTAGTTTCTGCTGTATGTACTTCACAGGTTACCTAATGATGCTTTACTGACACATTTCTGATTTTTAGTTTCGTCCTCTAACATTGAATATGGAGCTGATTCACAGAAACAGTAGGTTAACCCTCCTGTTATGTTTGTTTCTTAGGGACAGCAAAAATTGTTCAAAATCATATTTAATGATTCAAAAGTGTCAAAACCTCCAAAAATCGTAAAACACATTTTTTTTTAAATCTCATTATTAACTCAATCACTAACCATTTAAATCAACATTTAGTGCAATGGTGTTCTTTAATTCTCACAGATCATGGTTCAATGAGGATAACTCCCTCTTTTTTTATGAAAACTCCTGTTAAAACTTTATTTAATGTACATTGGAAAGACCTAAATATAAATACAATAGTTTTACATGACTAAGATTTTTGTTGTCTGTATTTTATTTCATTATTTTCTTTTATGAAGCGATGTTGATAAATTATTCTGTATGTTGATTGCGCTAATTAAGCCAAGCAGAAGAAGTTTCATACTGAAAAAATACTTTTAACATTTTTCTTTATATTTTTGAACTTTAAAATGGGTCAAATTGATCCGCAACATAACAGTAGGGTTAAAGGCCTCTGAAGGTGCTCTCTGTTGTTTGAAATTTTGTTTCTAATGTGTGTATCTTTGTATGTTGTCTTTTATGCTGTAAATTGAACTGCTGTGATGCAAGTCATATTTCAGACTCTGTCTGACAATAAATTCATATCCGTCAATCAATTCTTCCAAATACATTATGTGCTGTAGTGTCTAGTTATTGAGGTATTCTGTTTCCATGATTGTATTACCTTGATTCAAGCAGATTCCCCACATGAGCAACAAAGATTTCATTCATTCATTTTTAGTAAGTAGACAGTTGTGATTCTAAGGTCCACTCGGAGCATGTGTTAGTTTTACTACTTTCTTTCCCGCTGTTAGATTTTTTTGTTATTTATCTAGTATGACAATTACATTATCCAGCCTTTTTTATTTATTTTGCTTTTGTTTCGCTTGCTATCCCACTTTTGTGGCCGAACTGGTCACAGCAGATGGCTGTTCACCAACAAGTATGGTTTCGCGTTTTGTGTGTTTTTCATGGGAGTTTATCCATACAACTAAGGCCAAGTTTATGCTTATGGTTAATGTTGGTTCTCCGTAAATAATCAAACAAAGATCAAGATCCAGGCCAGCTTCTTTAGTAAAGCATCATGTGATAGCTTTGTTCAGTTTTGGTGCTTTAAAAATCTAAACTAATTGATTGTTAGAGTACTTTTACTCAAAATGTCCCCTTTTTCTTTTCTTTCTCTACAGCTTGCAGACTTCGGCCTTTCCAATCGTTTCCAGAAGGGCAATCTGCTGCGGACATACTGTGGGAGTCCGCTCTATGCTGCCCCAGAGATAGTGAAAGGACTGCCGTATCAAGGGCCAGAGGTGGGTCAACACATTATGTATGCTTTCATAAGTTACATACGTGCACTTTCATACTAAAAAGTTCTTAAATTGATGCATCATTACATGATGTGTATTGTACAGTGCACCTAAAACAACCACAAGGTTAGGAGAAAGACAGGAAAAACAAAACAGTGCACTGAAGTGGGTACACTTAATATTATCAGAGCAACTGATAACTGATTTCTTATTTGTCCTTGTGTTTGCTGCAAAAGAACCTCATGATATGGGTCTGGCAAAAGTCAAAATCTTAAAAATCTGTCCTGGAAAGTTGATCAAAGTATGAGGCTCATTTTCAGAAACTCTGTACTTTAATTATATTCAAACTAAAGATTTATATTAAACAATACGCTATGCTATTGTATTAAACTGAAGCCTTCTGAGTTATGTGACTGATGTGCCGCCAAATAATGTTTGTTTTTCATTACTAGGTGGACTGCTGGGCGCTTGGTGTGTTACTGTATGCCCTGGTGTACAGCAGCATGCCGTTTGATGGGGCTAGTCACGCCACACTCACAGAGCAGATCAGCCAAGGGCGCTACCGTAGACCTAATCCCCCCTCTGGTACACTTGAAACAGTTTCATAAATATTATACAACCCCAGTTCAAAAAAGCTGGGACTATGTGTCAAATGTTGATAAAAACTAAATGTCATGGTTTGCCAATCATCTAAACCCTATACTAATTGAAAACAGTGCAGAGACAACACATATTGAAATCGTTTGGTAAGAAATATATGCACATTTTAAATTCAATGCTAGCAACGCATTTTGAAAAGTTGAGACAGGAAAAAACAAAACACTGAAAAAGATGTTTGATGCTAATAAACCACCCAGAGGATTATCTCCCCACTAATTACATCAATTTACAATTGTGTGGTAACATGCCTGGGTATAAAAAAGGGCATTCTTTAAGAGGCTGAGTCTTTAAGAAACAAAGGCTCAACACACAGTGACAGACTGTGTGAGCAAATAGTTGAACAATTTTACAATAATGTTCCTCGCCTGAAATTTATAAAGAACCCGGGGTTTCATCCTATCATTAAAAGACCCTGACAATCTGGAGAAATCTGTGCACAAAAGGCACAAGGTCAATAAAACACATACTGGATGGCCATGATCTTCAAGCCCCTGAGGCGGCACTGCATCAAAAACAGACGGGGTGTTGGTGGCCTAGCGGTCTAAGCGCCCCATGTATTGAGGCCATAGTCCCCATTTGAGAGGTCGCCGGTTCGACTCCTGGCCAGTCGACCATGTGCTGCATGTCTTCGCCACTCTCTACTCCCCACATTTCCTGTCTCTAATTCAGCTGTCCAGTCAATAAAGGCAAAAAAAATCCCCCAAAAATATAACTTTAAAAAACAGACATGACTCTTGAGTGGAGATCAATGCATTAGCCAAAATAACTTCTAGAAACCATCGTCTGTGAACACAGTTTATTGATGCATCCACAAATGCTGGTTACAACTGTAAGAAATCATATATAATCATAATCCAGAAGTGCTGGCAACTTCTCTGGGCCTGAAATTCTGTTTTATCAACAATTAACACCGTCCCAATTTTTTTTTAGAACTGGAGTAGCTCTTATTAGACAAGTCAAGATATTCCCTTTTGTGTTGTTATGACCATGTTTTAGTCAGTTTGGGTGCAATGAATAACTGTCAGCTCTGTTCCCTCCAGATGCCTGCGCTCTTATTGACTGGTTACTGACGGTGCGTGTGGACGAGAGGGCTACAATAGAGGACGTGGCCAACCACTGGTGGGTAAACTGGGGTTTTGAAGAGAGTGTGTGTGACTGCCCCTCATCTTCGCACCAAGAATGCCCCTCTCCCTTGCTGGCTCGCTACATCGACTGGCAGAATCGGGTAGCATCTGCCAGCAACATGACTGTTGCCCCAGGGTCCCACTCCTCAGACTCCTCCCATCCACCCCAGCCCTCAACTCACCCCTTTTACTTCAGCTTACCTCTGAATAGCAATCATGGTGGGGGAGCAGGAAGAGTACGTGGAGGCACATCAAATGTGAGGAAGTCAAGAAAGGAGAATGCAATTCACCAGACTGCACTTGGCGCTTGTGGAGGTGTTTGTACTACTTCTACCTCCAGCATTACCATTTCCTCCACCTCCAGCAATGAAAGAAAGAAACCCAAAGGTATCCTAAAACCCCAGAGGAGTTTTGATTCAGTCTTTCACAGCCCTCCCAAAGAGAACTCTTCCTCCAAACCTTGTAATGCTGCTCCCCAGCCTTATTGTACACATACACTCCCCCACATACATGCTGATGTCCTTTCCACTAGTCTTCCGCCTGCCTCATCATTCAGTCAGCCATCCTCAAAAATGCCAAAAAAGGGGATACTTAAGAACTTGTGTAGTGGAGAGTTGGTGTATGTGTCATCTTCAGAGAGAAGGATTACTGGAGTCGGAGGTAGAGCAACTGATAAAGGTGATTGCTCAGACACCCAGCACGCTCATCTCCCAGCAGCAGAAGACAGCCCTACTATGCGCACAGAGGCAGTAAGAAGAAGGAAGGGTATCCTAAAACGTAACGGCAAATTCTCCCGCAGTCTTGATCTTCCCGATGGCCGCCATTCTTCTCCTTCTCCAGTTCCCACAATATTCCCTGAGGCCCTGCAGCAACTCCTCCAGGTCACAGGGGGCGTTGATGGCCGTCGCAGCCGCCCCTCCAGTGTGGTGAGCGAGGACAGCCTCTTCTCCTCGGACTCCTTTGACTTACTAGACCTCAGCGCCCAATCACGTCGCAGGATTTTCTCCCGGGGTATGCAGCGCAGTGCCTGTAGCTCTGAGGAGGACCTGGAGCAGCTGAGGGTGGACACAGACAGGGTTTGCAGAGGTACAGAGGGACAAAAGAAATACTAATATAAGGAAATATGGACACACCAGTGCGAGAACGGTGTTTAAGGCTGTTTCTTGGTCGCCAGTTACAGACATTACTGAAAGACTGACAGGAATTCTGGAGAGGTTGTATCACAAAGTTTCGTCTTGAGTGGACACTTCATGCAATGTAAAGCACCACCTTTTGGCACATTTGTCTGACATTTAAAAGAATATGTACTTGATCCATTCACAGTTCAATTTATAATCTGCAAGGTAGTACGTTGACTGACTGGGCCGATGGTGACACTTCAAGAGGATCCAGGTTCTGCCAAATTGCAAAGATGGGACCTTAACTTATACTTCTCCTTGTAATGAACCTAATCTGATCACACCCGCACAACAGATCCTTTTTTATCGTTTTACAGCAGATCTCTGTCCAGACCGGCCTGGAGAATCTGAGACTGGATGGTGTTTGTTGATTTTTGATGAGTGAAAACTTGTGTCAGTATGGTGACAATGAGCAGAAGACTGAGTGACTTTTATCCACCTGCATTTATGAACCTTTGCACATGAAAAAAAACCCTGAGAGGAATCACTTAAAAATATCAAAGAACTGTGCAATGGTATATAGGTTAAGAACAAAATGTGCATAATTTTGTTGCACCCACTTCTTCAGTAGAGGTTTTATGTGAGCCACACTGGAGAAATAAAACATTTAAGTGTTCATTCTAATGTGTTCAACTGCTTGTTTTTGATTCATAAAAGTGGCACACAAATACACACACACACACACACACAAACACACACACACACATACACACACACGCACTTGCATCTTCTTTTGCAGATTTTCTTTAATTTTCTCATATGGAAGCCAGACTCTTGACTGTTCTATTGTGAGGATAAATTATGCTAAACTGACACTTCTTCAGTAATGTTTCACTTTACCCTGTTCTATAATTTCTTTAGAATGGTGACATTTTATCGTTGTTAAATCTAATTTTGAGGCATTGTTATGATTTTTTTATTACGCTTTTATGCACAGTATTTGAGAAAGATGACTTCTCCTATAAAAGCATTAAAACTGCCGCCATTATGCTTTACTACCAAGAGGCAACCTCTGGTCTCAAAATATGAAGCTAATGCAGAAGTGTTATAAACTGCAATTCATCGAGAATGAGCTTGAGGCTGGCACATACACACCAATTCAAAAAAGCCAATCTTTACAGCAGAAATAAACATGTTGACAGCCTGGTACAAAAAACTGCTTGGGTCTCAGAAGATATTAAGATTACCAGTTTTGCCCATTTAAGGACGTGACTGACTTGACTGACTTGACTGACACCTAGCTGTTGGCTAGGAGGCTCAGACCCCGCCTCTTTACCTCACACTACGTTTAGTTGAGTTCAGCATTTCCAATATGGCTCCCGCCGACGATTGGCTTCAAAACAGTGCTCAGGAACAGATGGGTGACGTCATGGATACTACGTCCATTAATTATACAGTCTATGTTTACTACCCAGACCTCTGCTTACAGGTGCACACAATAGGAGGATGGTAATTACATCAAGTTGTCTTCTTAACTGCTAACTAGCTTCATCAAAACTCCCAACTACATTATATTGTGCTTTAAAACATTCCCTAAATGTCGACAGGATGAATTTGTTTTTGGAATCCAGAAATGTGACTTCATTCAGGCTAAGTTCACACTTCATTTGATACATTTGTGCACAACCATGCCACATTTATTAATATAAGTTCACCATCAGTTTTCAATGAAAAAAAGTAATACTGAAACAAAATAAAGAGTTCTGTGCCAAAATTCAGAGCCCAAAATTAGTATTTGTTTTCATTTGTTTTGTGTTGGAACACTTTTACTTAGATAAAACTATATAGTAATTCTTAATAATGAAGATAACAATAATTCATAATAATTAACAATAAAATTAATAGTGATAATAACCATAATTTCACTTGGCCCTCTTTTTTGAGTCGTACGTTTCAGCAAGTTCAAACACCTGCAGTTCCATGACAATTGAACTACTGCCACCTACTGGGGACAATCAATAAATTCAATGAAGCCTCGAACAAAGCTGCAGGGTGAAGTTTGGGATGACAAACAAAAAAGTGCATAGTTAGCTGTTGAAATCTAAAATGAAAGACTTTAGAGCAGATTCTATTGGATGTTGATGTTTTTAGCTTATCTGGCAACAAAACTGACTCATAGATAGTTTCTCTTCTATTGCAAATCTTGTAAAATATACTTTAGCTCCCGGTTTGACGATGTCTGACACTTTATGTTTTTTGCTGCCGACTGTCTTGGCCAGGTCTAGCTTGAAAAGAGATTGTTAATCTCGACCAAGCTGATTAAACAAAGGTTAAATAAAAAGAAAGAAAGAATATGGGCTCAATTTTAGGAGTTGAAAAAAAGAGGGGCAGTATTGACTTGAAGTGACATTTAATAAGTTAATGAATAAAGCTAATGCAGGAAATACATGTTTGAAGATATTTGCAGTTCTTAGAAACTGAACTCCATTTTCAGAACTCCTGTGTTGATAAAGGGTGACCAGGATTTTACAAAAATGTAGAACAAGAATTGTTACCCCATCCATCCATTATCTTGACCGCTTATACCGTTAGGGGTCACGGGGGACTGGAGCCTATCCCAGCTGACTACGGGCAGAAGGCAGGGTACACCCTGGATAGGTCGCCAACCTATCACAGGGCAATTGTTAGCACTAATTAAAAATTCACCTTGTTTAAATGATCAGAAACATGTGTTTTGATGACGAGAGTAGCAAAAATAACAAGGTGCTTCGTAGTTAACAGTAGGAGAGGAAAACTGCTTTCTAGTCCTCAAATGTATTTCGAGTGTGTTAATATTTTTCTTTTCAGCCATTATTATATTAGATCATTATAATTATTCTACCTTGAAAACACATTATACGTTCATAAATACAACACATTGTTCAGGATAAAACTGTTTGGTTTGTAACCCCCTTTACAGAAATATCACCTTCAACTAATAAAAGACATCTTGTTTCATTTCAGATGTATTTTAGTTTTTAGTTTCTAAACTTGTTTTTGCATTATAACCTCAATAATAATCATCTTAGGACCCCACTGATTTTTTTTATAGATAGAAAATTGATCTGAATACCAACACTGGGGGGGAAACCCTGCTTCAATATCATTTTGTGGAGATTGAGTTGAATTAACTCTGTCTTTCTTGTGCCTATCGTGTCATATTAAAAGTTAATTATCCAAAAAGTTGAAAAGTTGGGTTCTGAACAGTAATCTGTAAGATCCCTGTAATGGTCTCCTTCACAGAGAAGCTCAACGCGCAGAAGCAAAGACTTGACTTTAAAAGTCAGAAAAGGATCACAGTAAGGTAACAATAGCTTCAAGCATTAAAGTCATGTGTGGGCCTCCTGTCAATCACATTAACATTTCCCTTACACAGTATGGACTCACAAACCAAACACTTTATAAAGATGCTGAAGTATTCCAAATATCTGCTACAGTTACGAATGCAAACCAGGGGAAGTGGTTCACTGTTAAGTCCTACAGGCCAAGAGGCTTTTCTCCCGGGTCCCTCACGTGTGGATGAAAGTACTGTTGAGTGAACAAAGCAGCTACACTTTACTGGTTTTTAGGCTGATTACTGGAGCTCAGGCAGGTGAGCAACTGGGGCATTATGATGAAGAAATCTTTCGTATTCACATAATGTGAGTCCTTCAATTTCTCTGTTTGCTTGTGCCTCTGTCAAACACAACTGTTAGGGTACTTCAGTTGAATTTGTTGCAGGAAAATGTGCTCACATTCAAAGCACTGAATGTAAACATGATGCCACACTTTAAACCAATACAAACTACCACATCAGTGTTTAATCTGCATTGTTGGATCATATATTCATGTATATGTGAATATACAGCTTGCTTTTATATATCGTGATTTTGTGTTTAGTTGCTGTATGTAGTGTTATGTGACTCTCTTACTGACTAGGCTTAATTAACAGCAAAATCAGTAAATCTAAAATTCAGACCACAAAAAAATTTCCATATTTAGCTCAAAATTACACTTATAGCACCTTGATAAAATTCACTACACATTCATCAAGAATCAAATTTAGATGAGATTATATTCATGCCAATTCTAGTCTTTGTTTTTCTCACAGTGTAATCAGTTTTGTGTTTTCACATCTTATGTGCAGTTTTTAAAAAATGTTAGCCACAGCATAGATTAACATTTTATCAAAACAGATAGTTTTCTTATTTTGGATAGACAGGAACATGAACCTCATAGTGTTTTCTTTTATCTTTTAGATAAATGTATACACAACAGAATCCACCTAATATAAGCGTGCTACAGATGTCTCCTGTCTTAATCCTCATATTTATAATTTTAATTTCCATTCAGGTTAGTCAAATAAAAATAAATAACTTATTTGAGCATTTCCTGCATTAGAGCACACATCTCACTGCTTTGCTGCAGCATGTTCAACCTAATTAAACTGCGCAACACTGTCATCTTGAGGCTACTTGAGGATTTGTAGTGTTCACATACAGATTGAAATAGATACAAATGTAGTACACAAGCAGTGTTTTGAACATATCACTTCTTCTCTTCTCAATGAGGTGACTCACATTGACAGGGCGATGAGCTGATCCAGCTAGAGAAGTGGTTACAGCCTGAACCATCATGTCTTTTTAATTTGTTACAGCAGTTTTTCAGAGCATTTGAAGATTATCCAGGCAAGATCATTTCATATTTGGTATGATTTATGAAATAACCTGCATGGAATTTGTTTTCTGTGTTCTTCTAAGTCCCCCTTTTTTATCTGGGCCAAGTGTTCAAAAGTCTGTGTTGTGTTGTCAGGGGTGGACCTGGCTCCACCAAACAGCTGCAATAAGGTGAGGGATTGTCTCAACGGCCCAATTGTTCAAAAGAAACTGATAAGACTATGGCAATTGGGTTGAGTCCAGTCTTAAAAAGATTACTCCCAATAGGAATAAGCAGTATGGAAAATGGATTGATGGTTACATTTTCAAAACCTCTTTTCTGTTACCCAATATTATCCAATCAGTTCCATAATACTCCTCAGTTAGCTGTTAAAATATGCTTTTTTATTACTGTTGATATGTGAACAACACCAAATGTATTCACACATGTTAAAGTTACCATCCTCCACAAATTATAACTGCATCTTAAGACCATACTTTCTATGAACACTAGATGGAGATATCGTCACCTGGAAAACAAGACTTGAAAGTATCTGTTTATTTGTATTGGATAGAACAGATGTTAAAGAAAAACATGAACTGAGTGTTACTGGTTGGATTGCCAACTTACTTAGATTTAGGCTTAAAGATAGAATACATGGTCAATGCAAAATGAAACTGCATTTTGACATTGTACAGCTTGTGAAGAGACAATGATTCAATAAAGGGATTTAAAATGGTTGTACAATAACACTATCACATTCTCTGCATAAACTGTTTTCTGGATCAGAGGAGCCATTTCGACAACTGCAACTGAAATTATTCATTTTTATTCTTTCAGTTGCCTTTGGAAATTATGATGTATTTTCTGTTTAGCTTTCTGTAATGTTTTCTTTTTTTAAGAACAGAAGACTGTCAGGGCAATCAACCATCTTATAGGTGTGGTGGAGATTTAATTACCAGGTATGTTTCAACCCTGGGCGTCGTTTTTGACAATCTATTTAAACAGTCCACCAATTAGTATTTCCATGGTCACAAATTAGTATTTGGTTGCGAAGCAATTTTAATTTGTGGTCAATAATTATTTTTATTTTATCATATGTCACCTGAGGGGCTCCTACTTTAAACAGTTGAGGAGCTATTTGAAACTTTAGAGCTAAAAACTAATGGTACCTAAATGATTCTAAGTTACTCTACACAAGAACAACAGAGTTTAGTTTCAGTTTTACTTCTCCTCCTCTTTAAGGGTGGGGTTGTTTGTATGCAGCTCTTTAAATGTGGTACAGCATTTGATGACTCTTGTTTGACAGGTTTTAACCGACGTCCAACGTGTGAAACAGTTTGATTTGCTAATGCCTTGCTTGGGTGTAACCATGCTACGTTGTTTTGTTTTTACACCTTCTCTCTTGTGCAGCATGTATTTATTACACAAGTTCAATTATTCCAGTTGACTTAGCAGTGTGACAACCCCTCCAGACCACTAGGGGTTCCTGTGTAACTGTTTTTTTGTCTTTCAGATCCGGAGTCATCATCAGGGTGATGAGCTGCACCTGTGCCAGATGGAGCTTTCAACTTAAAGCCTTCTCCCATTTGGTATTTCTCATTGGCCCTCACACTTCACGTGTTGGCATCACGGCGTGCTGCTAGTGTTTTCTTTATTTTATGCACCCATCTTCTGTTCTATTATTTCCTTATTCTTCTAATAAATTTGCACACTCCATGTCTCCTCTCCCGTTTTGTAACATCGTCTGAGCCAGGTTGTAACAGCAGTTACATAAGAGACAATGATTTGATAAAGGGACTTAAAAAGGTTGCACAGAAATACTATCACATCACCATAAAGACTATTTTATTTATGGATCATTTTATTTGTTGTTCTTTCAAAAGTGTCTTTTTGAAAACTGCAACAGCAAGTGCAATCTACAAATTCAGGAAAATGTTGTGGGGTCCATTCAAATATCCAAACCAAACTTCCAAACCAGTTTACTCCTCTTCATTACTTTTTATAAACGGGGATATAGAAACCTCGGACTTTCTGTATTATAAAATGGCATGTCCAATGAAGTCAGTTTAGGATAAATCACATTTCTTCTTGTATAAAATTGGACAATGCATTTTATTGCATGGAAAACTTGTGGTAAACAGTGTAGCTCATCATGATAAGATAGACAAAGAACGTGTGGTGTTTAACTTTAATCAGGGTTATGATATGATTTTTACTGAAGTCACTTTTAACACAGTTTTCTTACTTAAAATCTTGTTGTGCCTTAACTGTGAAATTAATTATTTTATTTGTTCAATTGCCCTCAGAAATTATGATGTTTTACTGTGTTGCTTTTCCTGTTTCATTGTTCAATAACAGAGGATCATAGGGAGAACAACAAAGTTTGGGTGGGGTTGCATATTTGTATGCAGCTCTTGAAATGAGGTGCAGCTTTTTGGGACTCTTGTTTACTGACATTTGATGTTATGTTTTATTGTTCAATAACAAAAGAATATCAGGGCAGTGACACATCTCATAGGTGGGGTGGAGATTTAATTGCCAGGTATTTTCCAACCCTTGGTTGGAACACAACATAACTTAAACTTGAAAGTAAAAAATAATGATACTTAATGATTCTAAGTTACTCTGCACAAGAACAACAGAGTTTATTTATAGTTTTACTTCTCCTCCTCTTTAAGGGTAGGGTTGCATATTTGTATGAAGCTATTTAAATGTGGTACAGATTTTTCGACTCTTGTTTGACAGGTTTTGTCCAACGTCATTAGCTGACATTTGACTGATTACAGTTAAGACTGTTTAACAACTAGTTTGATATATGTTTTTAATGAAAACATCCACAGTAAAATAAAAGGACAAATAGAATTATGTTTTAGTCTTTGTTGTTTTGTTTTTACATCCCCTCTCTCTTGTCAGGATGTAGTTCAATTATTGCAGTTGACTTGTCAACATTCCCTCTCTCTTGTGCAGCATGAAGACATTTATTACATGAGTTCAAATATTCCACTTGACTTGTCAGTCACATATTACAAAGGAGAGACATTGATTTGATGAAGGGTTTTAACAGGGTTGAACAGAAAAACTATCACATCATCACCATAAAGGCTATTTATTTTCTGGATCATATTATTTGTAGTGCTTTCAGAAGTGCCATTCTGAAACTGCAACAGCAAGTGCTTTCCACATTTTCAGGAAAATGTTATGGGGTCTCTAACTGTGTGGTCCTGGATCAAAACCAAACATTAAAACCAGTCTCCACTTCTTCATACTTTTCATCAAAAGGTATAGAAACCTCACTCTTTCTGTGTTAAAAATGGCATTTCTTCTTAACAAAATGTGACAATGCATTCTGTTGTACATAAGTAAGTAAGCATAGTTTCTGGGAAACAGTGTAGTTCATAATAGTTAGAGAGACAAAGGATGTGTGGTGTTTAACTTTAATCAGGGTTATGAAATGCTTTTTACTGAAGTCCCTTTTAACACAGTTTTCTTGCTTAAAATCTTGTTGTGCCTTAACTGTGAAATTAATCATTTTATTTGTTCAATTGCCCACAGAAATTATGATGTTTTTTCTGTGTTGCTTTATGTAACGTTTTGTTGTTTTACAATAGAGAAATGCCAGGAGAACAACAACGTCTAGGTGTGGATGCATATTTGTATGGAGCTCTTTAAATGATGTACAGCTTTTTTGGACTCTTGTTTACTGACATTTGACTGATTGCAGTTAAGACTGTTTAACAACTCGTTTGATATATATTTTTAATGAAAACATCCATAGTTAAATAAAAGGACAAATAGAATTATGTTTGTAGCCTCTGTTTTGTTTTTACATCCCCTCTCTCTTGTCCAGTATGTAGTTCAATTATTGCAGTTGACTTGCCGGTCAAATATTGCAAAGGAGAGACAATGATATGATAAAGAAAACAGAAATACTATCACATGGTCAGCATGAAAACATAATGACATAAAAAGGTAAAAACATCACACCTTCTGTATGGAAATAGTGCATATCAGTCAATTATGTCAATTGAGACATTTCTTCTTAAAAAATGGAACAATCAAAATGTGTACCTACATATGTGTCTTTCTATGTTTTTGTCTATTAAATCGTCTTGTGAAGGTCTTCTGTACTTTGTGTTGTTCTTTGTGAAATATATGTATTGATTAATGACAGAAGTCAATCATCAGTGCCCAGTCTGGATCAGGTGGTATCATGTGATGTGGTAAAGAAATAAATGCCAGGAATGTTCCAACCCTGGGCGTCACAAAGGTTTAAATAACTTCCACCAGCTGTCAGATCAGCACCAGAGATGTTAGCTTAATACAGATAAAACAGCTAGCAGCTTCAAAGCACTAAAGTAAAATCAATTGATTTAAACAGTAACAGGGAGTAAAGGAAGCGTGTTTGTTACTGTAAATAGACAAACTTGGACAACTGGAAGAAAAGTTCAGAGGTTGGTTTTTCTGATTTGTTTTTTAAATTAATGGTTGTTTTTTGGTTTGGTAGGTTACATCGTTGGATGTCTTTCCAAAATAAGTTTGCCTGTTGAGTCTTGCTCATATATGTAGCTTTCATTGTATTGATTGTCATTGTCATAATACAGTGACTTTTATCTTCCACCTCCTCTTTCAAAAGGATGGCAACACCAGATCCAGAACCAGAAGAGTAAGTGTCATTTTCCTTGTTGAAAGCAGACTGGAATGTCTAAAAGTAACAAAATCCTGAAAAGAAAATGTATTAATTAAATGTCTCTACAGTTTAGTACTTCATACTTTGTCTCTTATCAACTCTCCTATTTATGTCTTTTTTTTTATCTCCAGGAAATACAAGGTAATATACACCACATGCCTTACAACACATCACACCATGTTTTTGTGTCTGTTGAGATAAAAGAGAAAAGAGCTAAATAAACAGAAATGATGATGGCTGGCACAATAACTGCACGCAAACCACTGAGTCCATTGTCAGTATTCCTATCTTAAAGCTACTTCACAGAGTCCTCAGGACAACTGGAGCTTTTTTTTTTCTGGTATTCTTTAAGGTATTTAAGTTTTGTGTTTTTTGTTAATTGTTTTCTGACAGGTGATTAATGATCCCATCCATGGGCTCATTAAGTTGCATCCACTTCTCATTAAAATCATTGACACACCTCAGTTCCAGAGGCTACGACACATTAAGCAGCTTGGAGGTGTCTGCTTTGTTTACCCTGGAGCGACTCACAGCCGCTTTGAACACTCTATCGGGTATGTCAACATATTTCTTTCAAGTAACCTAAGTCAATATCAGATGAAGACTGGTTTGAAGTAAAGCAAATGAAATGAAATCAAAACAATGAAATCAACATAAAAAGTACATATCTTATCATGAATGTTTATCATTTTGAATAGTTGTGCAACAGCATCCTAAAGGGATAGTTGAATTACATGTTTGTTTCTTCCTTTTCTTGTTCATTGTTGTATGTTGTGTTTAAAGGACGGGATACTTAGCAGGGCAGCTTGCAGAGAATCTAAGAACAAGGCAGCCAGAGCTCGACATCACTGAAAAGGACATCCTTTGTGTGCAGATCGCTGGTCTCTGTCACGATCTGGGTGAGTAATGCACGTCTCATCGATATTAGATCGAAAGTTAAAATATTGACATAATCCTTCCCTTTAAAGTAAAATAAAAATAAGGGCTTCCCCCATTAACAATTTAAGGCTCATCCATAATGAAAGTACTTTGTCATGTTACTTTTTAATAAAAGTAACATGATAAAGTAGTAAGATAACCTTACTAAGCAGATGGATTGTCAGATTCCATGTCTCTCATCAGGCTGCTCCATCTTGTGAAAGCTTCAAGCTGATACACTTGTTCCTAGTCAGAGAATGATTAGACCAATCAGCATCATTTTAGGAGAAAGAGGTGGGGCACGGTTTAGTTTGGACGTAAGCCTGTGAAGAGATCAGTGTGGATGCAGCTACAGCAGCAGTTTTATCAGAACTGGACAACATCTCATAAAAGAAGAGGGAAGGCCTTTCATGTGCAAATATTCTTTACAAAAATGACAATATTTATGCATTGAGATGTCAGCAGCTGCCTGATGAGCTTTCATTATGTAGTTTACTCCTCAGGGGTGTGCAACTACTACATCATGTATTTTGTTGCCCTAATTGGCAGATAATGATCTTCTTGAGACAAAACGTACTGGAAGTGCCTGACCAATGTATATTCAATAACACATGCACAAGTCCAAAACAAACGCATCAGCTGAAATACTCTGCAAATAAAAAGCAGGTTGAAAAAGGCAGAAACAATCGCTTTTGGCCTTAGAGTCAAAAACACACAAAGGCAGAAAACAAATGCAAACGATTAACGCTGCAAATCAAGGCTTTTAAACTGAAGTACTCCAAGCTTGTAGGGTTGCTATATGAAACTGCTTTATTGTTGACAGGACAGAGAAGAATACCCGGCACTGAGCTCATTGTTAGATGGGAAAATAAAAAAATAAAGTAAAATAAAAATAAGGGCTTCCCCCATTAACAATTTAAGGCTCATCCATAATGAAAGTACTTTGTCATGTTACTTTTTAATAAAAGTAATGTGATAAAACAGTAAGATAACCTTACTAAGCAGATGGATGGTCAGATTCCATGTCTCTCATCAGGCTGCTCCATTTTGTGAAAGCTTCAAGCTGATACGCTTGTTCCTGGTCAGAGAATGATTGGACCAATGAGCATCATTTTAGGAGAAAGAGGTGGGGCACTGTTTAGTTTGGACGTAAGCCTGTGAAGTAGGGATGCACCGAAATGAAAAGTCTTGTCCGAAACCGAAAACCAAAAGCAAGGAAACCAAGGCAGAAAACCAAAAACCGAAACCCCCACAACAACAACAAAGGCAGACAACTTAGCATGCTTGCTGGTGTTGCTCCTGGCTTTTCAAAATCAGATGAGGGCCTGGAGAGGGCCCAACTGTATCAACAGTTTTGTGCTACTCAGCATTCTCTGCGTGGACGGCGACTTCATACGAGAAGAAAGGTTTTTATTCTCTATAAGTCTGAACGTAAACAGTTGTTAGCCTCTCTGCTAGCCCGCTAGCCCAATTTAGCTTGTTGTTTAGCATAGACTAAACTGGTGTCTATGGAATGAACCAGTTTTCCAGGCTGGAAGCTGGTTCACTCGCAGTCGAAACACGAAAAGCCAGTTCTCCGAACTCCGAACTGGCCCTGAAACTGCCTTGGTGGAAAAGGGGTATATGAGGAAATAGTGGCTTCCCAGCCAATCAGGGTGAGGTAGTACGGGGGAGTAGCTCTGATTGGTCTGTGATAACGGGAAAGAGGGGAATAATAAAATTGCTTGATACAAAGACATTGGAAAACGCAGAGATTTCGCCACAATGTCAAATTACTTCACTTACAGATAAGTACCGATCGGTGTTCTGACCTTTTCTCCAAACCCAACAGAAAAAAGTACTTATTTTTTACACCATTCTTACCAATAGCAGCTTTAATCACAAGTTATTAATCACTGAGCCTGTAATAAAATTAATTTAATTCAACCCCAGAAAAAAGGTAGTTTTTACACACATTTATTTCTCTATATCAAGGTCATGGGCCATTTTCCCACCTGTTTGATGGTTGCTTCCTACCCAAAACAAAGAAATCAGAAGAAAAGGAAAACTGGAAGGTAAGAAATGATCACGTCATATGTGCATGGTGCAACCAACCCCCCAAAAAATGAAGCATATTTAAAAAATAAATCAATTCCATGATAAATACAAACCATTCCTGTTTAGGCATTGAGTCATTGTTTGTTTTTTTACTTTCATTTTGTATTTATAACATTTTAATGAGTCTCTATGTCTCCTAGCATGAACAAGGCTCTTGTGACATGTTTGACCACCTGGTGAGAAGTAATAAACTTGAGCCGGTGATGAAGGAATATGGACTGAAAGAAAAGGACATGACTTTCATCAAGGAGATGTTTTTTGGACCTTTGGACACTAAAAGAAATACAGACCAGAAGGTCAGTTCAGCTCATGGGAGTTGTGTGAAATCAGCCTGTGTTCTTATCGTGACATTGCCACTAATGCCAATATTGTCTATCATCTTCACAGTGGCCATATAATGGCAGGGAGGAGAAAAAGGCCTTCCTCTATGACATTGTGTCCAACAAAAGGAGTGGCGTGGACGTGGACAAGTTTGACTACCTACTCAGGTGATTTTTAGTGAACTTGCTGTAGATAAACTTTATTTTTCAGACAGTGTTGTGGAAGTTTTCGCCGTTACTTCCCGTTGCTGGTGAATAATGAAATAGAGACTTCTGCCGGCCGACAAGGTTTTATTTTCTTTGCAAGGAAAAGGTCAGTCAACACCCGAGCGGTTGGAATGGAGAAAGACCTCGAACATGGGGAAAGCTCGAACATTTATACCTGAGGACCGCCCCCTAAGGTGTGTTTCACACCCTTTGTCTGTTGCAGGTATCTACATCAGGGTGGGGTCCCTAAGGTGTTTTTCACACCCTTTCACACCCTTTGTCTGTTGTAGGTATCTGCACCAGGATGGGATTGTGTATTCATCAAGGAGGTTTCAGGGTCTAGACGTCACAATTTAAAACACAATGGGACCTAGTGTCTTGATGAGGGGTCAAGAGATGGGGCGTCTCGGGCAGTTGACCACAAAGGAACGGATTTTACCATTACAATTCTCCCTTTTGATCATTCATTGATCATTTAAGAGAAAAACAAAACAAAACAATTGTCACAACTTAATTATCCGACACATTAATTCCATGGATTTGTAGATGTATCATCATGGCAGTTGTTTACAAGAGAAGAATTAAACAAAACAAAACAAGACAAAACAAAACAAAACAAAACAAAACAAAACAAAACAAAACAAAACAAAACAAAACAACATTATTTACACAATGTCTTCATCAGAGTCAGAGTCTGAGCTGGGGTAATGGTGGGGATCTCTGTTTGGAGCAAGGGTTTTGTCAGTAGCGGTCACGATTGAGTGCCAATCGTGTGGGCTTCAGGGGTTTCTGCATAGGTACTTGTCATATGATATAATATGCATGAATTTGGCCTGATCGCCAAATTTCAGGATAAACAGTACAGATGAATGTTGTTCTTTGTCCTTCTGTCAGAGTGACAGTCTTGGCAGGTTTGTAGGTGTACTGTAGGCTTCTATCAGCATCTCCGAACATGATATGGTCAGGATCAGGTGGTGCATGGTGTAGTTCTCGGCCTTGTTCGTCCTCGCGTTGACAACTGAGTTCCTCCGTTGACTCAGGGACCTTCCTGCAGTGGCTGGCGTGAATCTACGTAACTCTCTCAACGATCTTCACAGCAGTATGCGTTGTTAGGAGCACCTGGAATGGACATCGCCGGCGTTTGGAGTGCCAGTGTTTCCTTCTTAGGTTCTTTATCACCACTCAGTCATCAGGATGGAAATCATGGAGTGATGTGGAAACTGGTTGTGGAAGGGCTGACTTCACCTGCGTTATGTGTTGCACGAACCATACATGATTGACAAAATTTTTGTGCATGAACTGAAAACCTTAGGTGAACCAGTGTTGAGTTATGGCGTCCGACATTCCCCCTTTTGACACATGTTACAACCCATGTGTCAATTTGCAAAGGCAGGTCAGAGCCACACTGCTTCTTTCTGTGTGGCACCGCAGCGTCTCCACAACGTCTTTTCTTATGATGTTGCTAAGGACTGTAGTGCTGTAAGGAAACTGGGAATAGAGATTGGAGTTGAACAAAGAATCAAGGATAATGGGTTGGAGAGTAGGTCTTTTGCAGCGGTATCAGCTTTTGCGTTTCCTAGAGAGACAGAATCTGAGTTGTTAGTATTAGCAAAGCATTTACAAACAGCAATTGAGTTTGGGAGCAAAATGGCATCTAGAAGAGCTGTGACCCTGTCCTGATGGAGAAGAAGATTTCAGATTTTAAGAATTGTCTGTGTTTCAACAAAAAAGAAAAAGATTTAGAAGTGCTTTTAGGTACCAGCTGGATTTTTCTAGGAGTGTTCACAACAGATGTTAAACTTTTGGAACAGCACTGCAGTGTCTGGGAAAAAAAACAAAACAAAAAACAAACAAACAAACAAAAAAAAATAAACCTTCTTTTTCCTTCTCATTTCTAGTTCCTTTCCCTTCAGTTTTTTTCTTCTAAAATTGATATGTTTCTTAAACTGAGGGATCCCCCTATTGGGAATCCAAACTCAGCTGTCCAGGCATTTAAATATTTTAGACTTTTATCCCCATATTTCCTTCTCATGACATCCACAATAGGTCCCTCTGGAGGTTTCACCTCTACAGACTTTTTACTGCCCATTCCAAATGTGATGCTCGTGCACAACAGATTACAATACAGACGTCTCTGTATTATCCCGTATATGCTATAAGCAATCAAAAGCACATTCCGTTTAGGCTATAAATGATAAATGCTCATTTCGTTTAGGCTACAAATGATAAAAGCTCATTTCGTTTTTTAGGCTACAAATGATAAAAGCTCATTTCGTTAAGCTACAAATGATAAAAGCTCATTTCGTTTAGGCTACAAATGATAAAAGCTCATTTCGTTTACAAATGATAAAAGCTCATTTTGTTTAGGCTACAAATGATAAAAGCTCATTTCGTTTTTTAGGCTACAAATGATAAAAGCTCATTTCGTTTTTTAGGCTACAAATGATAAAAGCTCATTTCGTTAAGCTACAAATGATAAAAGCTCATTTCGTTTAGGCTACAAATGATAAAAGCTCATTTCGTTTACAAATGATAAAAGCTCATTTTGTTTAGGCTACAAATGATAAAAGCTCATTTCGTTTTTTAGGCTACAAATGATAAAAGCTCATTTCGTTTACAAATGATAAAAGCTCATTTTGTTTAGGCTACAAATGATAAAAGCTCATTTCGTTTTTTAGGCTACAAATGATAAAAGCTCATTTCGTTAAGCTACAAATGATAAAAGCTCATTTCGTTTAGGCTACAAATGATAAAAGCTCATTTCGTTTACAAATGATAAAAGCTCATTTTGTTTAGGCTACAAATGATAAAAGCTCATTTCGTTTTTTTAGGCTACAAATGATAAAAGCTCATTTCGTTAAGCTACAAATGATAAAAGCTCATTTCGTTTAGGCTACAAATGATAAAAGCTCATTTCGTTTACAAATGATAAAAGCTCATTTTGTTTAGGCTACAAATGATAAAAGCTCATTTCGTTTTTTTAGGCTACAAATGATAAAAGCTCATTTCGTTAAGCTACAAATGATAAAAGCTCATTTCGTTTAGGCTACAAATGATAAAAGCTCATTTCGTTAAGCTACAAATGATAAAAGCTCATTTCGTTTTTTAGGCTACAAATGATAAAAGCTCATTTCGTTAAGCTACAAATGATAAAAGCTCATTTCGTTTTTTAGGCTACAAATGATAAAAGCTCATTTCGTTAAGCTACAAATGATAAAAGCTTGCCAACTGTGGATAATACAAGAAAAGGAAATATTCTGCCAAATTAAACCGTTTTTCAATCAAGGACAATCTTTTGAATATCAATATTTCAGTGCTCACCAGATGAATTTCGCTAAATTGCGTTCGTGGAATCCCTGCGGCAAAGATCTGGGGCGTCCGCGGTCAGTCCTCCCTTCTCAGAAAGAGATTTGAGGTAAGAGGCTGGAAAACTTTTTACTTCCAGGATGGCCTGTCACTGACCGCGCTCCGTCCCAGACGATCGCTCGAGGGATCCCACTTCTGACACCAAATTGTTGTGGAAGTTTTCGCCGTTACTTCCCGTTGCTGGTGAATAATGAAATAGAGACTTCTGCCGGCCGACAAGGTTTTATTTTCTTTGCAAGGAAAAGGTCAGTCAACACCCGAGCGGTTGGAATGGAGAAAGACCTCGAACATGGGGAAAGCTCGAACATTTATACCTGAGGACCGCCCCCTAAGGTGTGTTTCACACCCTTTGTCTGTTGCAGGTATCTACATCAGGGTGGGGTCCCTAAGGTGTTTTTCACACCCTTTCACACCCTTTGTCTGTTGTAGGTATCTGCACCAGGATGGGATTGTGTATTCATCAAGGAGGTTTCAGGGTCTAGACGTCACAATTTAAAACACAATGGGACCTAGTGTCTTGATGAGGGGTCAAGAGATGGGGCGTCTCGGGCAGTTGACCACAAAGGAACGGATTTTACCATTACAACAGCTAAAGCAAATTTGTTTTTCTCCTGAACAGTTATGGTGTTCACCTGAGTATTTCAATAATAAGCAGCATTTTACAGCAAATTCCGCCTGAGTTGACACTCATATTCTCGACACGTTTCCTATTTCTGTCTCTCCTCAGAGACAGCTACTATCTCGGAATCAAGACCAACTTTGACTACCACCGCTTCATGAAGTTTGCCAAAGTGTTTGAGGTAGAAGGCATGACGCGGAAGTACATCTGCAACAGAGACAAGGTGCTGACAGTGAAACTCGTGTTTTTTATCAGATTATAAATAGAAAACATTAAGTATCTTAACTTGGGACTAAACTATGACAATAACCTCTACAGGAAGTCAACAACATGTATGACCTGTTCCAAACAAGACACTCTCTCCACAGAAGAGCCTACCAGCACAAAGTCACCCAAATCATACAACATATGTAAGTGCTTTCCTTCAGTTATTAGTAGAGTTTAACTCTGTGACTTTCAACTGGTGGGTCAAGGTCGTAAAGTGGGTCGCAGATGTGTAAAAAAAACTGAAAGGTAGAAGCACAGCTCTGACGACATTAAATTAGGTGTTCTTCTAGAGTAGCTTATTTGATTTGCTGTATCATTTTCTTCTTTAATCAACATTATGTTTGGTATGATCATCCAGGATTGCTGAGGCTTTTTTAAAAGCAGACGACCACATCAACATTAAAGGATCAGATGGGGGAATTTTCACTCTCTCCACAGCCATAAATGACATGGTGGCCTACACAAAGCTAACAGGTGTGTACATTCTGTGTGGTGTTAGTACAATCCAGGGGAATTTGCTTTCGGGTCTTTGTTCAGCCAAAATTCTTTGGCAATTTGGTGAATTTCACAGAGCAACATCAACATCCCAACTGGCCTTTCTGATCATTTCTAACATGTTTGATATTTCAAATCTGAACGATTGTGTCAGCACCTTCTGGAGGTGTCTATGTAGCCAATGAGAGAGGACAGAGTCACTGAAGCCTTAGTCATACATACAGAAAACTCCTTAAAACTTCCTGAACACAAACAGATTAATTTTTTATCCTGACTTTACTTGTACCTTTTCGAGTTGTGGTGAGCTGATGTGAGAGCAAAGCAGGTAAAAGTCAGCAACATTTGCTACAAGTGAGCGGGTGACAGTAATTATATTTATATAATTATGATATAGAAACTTCTGGGATTTAAGATGGGGTGAAAGGAAGCGGAAACAGTCCTTTCGTCAGATAAATGAAAATGTGACATTCTTTTTGGAAATCATGGATTCTGCTCTAAAGAGGAGAGGGACCACCTAGCTTGTTATCAGCACCTTTTCAAATGCCAGCATCCAGAATAGTATGGGGATGCATGAGTGTCCATCGCATGGGCAGCTTACATATTTGGGAAGTGACCATTAATGCTGAACAATATATACAATGTTGGAGTAACTCATTCAGCCATCCAGACAATGCATTACAAGGGGAGACCTTGCATATTTCAGGAAGACAATGCAGATATTACTACAGCATGGCTACCTAGTAGTACTCAAGTTATTGTTATGCAACTCAAATCACTGACACCAGATCCTGCATATAACGTGAAGCTGTACTGACTTTTAAATAATCATGCCAAATTGAACAAACATTTTAGAAAACAAATTAGATTTACCAAGGTTTTTGTGTCATTATTTGTAAAACAACGGTTTATTCCAACTCATCTCTCTTGCTCTGTTTGTCTTTTAGACAGTGTGTTCGAACAAATACTCAACTCTTACAATGAGGAACTGGCAGAGGCAAGGAAGATTCTGGAAGACATCGTCTCTCGAAAAATACCCAAGTTTGTGGGTGAGACTAGGCCAAGGGCACCCATCGAGGATAGGGAGGTATAACTTTGTTTTCCTGTACGCTTCTATGTGACACATTCAGAGGTGGGTAGTAACGAGTTACATTTACTCCGTTACATGTACTTGAGTAGTTTTTTCAAAAAATTGTACTTCTGAGAGTATTTGTTTTGCAGAGTACTTTTTACTCCTACTCAAGTACATTTGTGTTAAAAAATATGTACTTTTACTTCGTTACATTGGGCTGTCCAGTCGCTACTTTTACCGTTCCTTTTTTTCTACATTTTATATTGTTTTATACTCAGCCGATCTCTCACGCAGCTCCTTCTGATCCAGAGCTATAAATAGCTTCAACACTGAATGAACGGAGAAGTAGCTCCGCCCCCGCCTCCACCTACAGCTGGGGAGAGAGGCTGCGTAATACCTGCGTCCCCTTTGGAGGAACATGTTTACCCTGTACCCAACATCCGGACTCTCTCATAACTTCTAAATGACGAGGAGAAACAGTCACATTATGCGCTGCTTACTTTATCTATACGGTTGAAATCTTGAGCTTATAGAACAATTAAATCTTAAAAACATGTCATGGTGAGTAATCAGTTAGGTAAGCTAAGGATCATACTGGTTAATATTAAATCTTAAAAGCATCTTATAGTTAGTTATCAGTTAGGTAAGCTAATGATCATACAGGGTAATATTAAATCTTAAAAGCATGTTATAGTTAGTTATCAGTTAGGTAAGCTAAGGATAGTACTAGTTAATATTAAATCTTAAAAGCATGTCATGGTGAGTTATCAGTTAGGTAAGCTAATGATCATAGTAGTTAATATTAAATCTTAAAAGCATGTCATGGTGAGTTATCAGTTAGGTAAGCTTAGGATCATACTGGTTAACATAAAATCTTAAAAGCATGTTAGAAATGTTGGAAAGTGATCTAAAGTAACTTATAAGAGCAGTAAGGTAGCATGCTAATAAAAACAGCTGCTTCTGAAGCCCAACAGTCACCTCAGAGAGATTCTTCAGGACTGAGTTCATGGCCTTTTTAAACACTTCCAAGTTGTTTTAGTATTTTCAAGTTATGTTTTTAAGTAAGATGTACTGAAAATAAGTTAAAGGTTAAAAAAGAAAGTTTGGAAGGCATAGATATATTTTTTTTGTAATGTTGGAGTATTGATGTTCTGGAGTTCTGATGACATCTCAGACAGTTTGAAGTTCTAGCTTGTTTTAAAAAATGAAAGCGGTTACATTAGTTTGTGCACAGTACAGCTTCTCTTTCTTTAATGTTTGAAAGTAAACCATGCCTAACAGCATTCATTTTGGCATTTTCCTATTTATGTCACTTTATTAAAGGCAGTGTGCACTTCACATTGGTATTAGCATTTCCAATACAGTACAATTTTATATATGATACTACTCACAAGTTACTCACTACTTAAGTAGATTTTTTTTTAGTTACTTATTTACTCTTACTCAAGTACTTATTTCTATGAGTACTCTTACTTCTACTTGAGTAACATCATTAGAAAGTAACAGTAGTTTTACTTGAGTACTGTTTCGGTTTACTCTACCCACCTCTGGACACATTACCCAATTCACTGCCACAGCAAAGCTCAATACTGTGCTCATCTTGCAGTCAATAAGATAAATACACAAATGTTTACATTTTCTCTTGCCTGCATTGTTCTGGGATACAACATGGACAAACACTCTCTAAACAGTCTAAGTTCTTAGAAATGGAATTTGGATGTATAGCAGCATGAGCAGTCATAGAACAAACCAATAAAAACAAAGGAATAAGAACATATCCTTAGTCAAGATGAAAGTAATCTTTAGTATTTTTCTTCCAATTGTTCTCATCTTTTCTGCTCCCTTCTCAAGGCACTGATTTCTGATTGGAAAAAAGAACTGGCTAAACACCTCCCTGGAGGGAAACCAGAGGACTTTGAAGTTTTGGTGAGTTCAGGTGTTTTTTGGCCTCACCTTGAGTAAAAGCATTTGATACTCATTTATAAGATAAGATACTCATTTATTCGTCCCACAACGAGGAAATTCATGGAGTTACAGCAGCAAACAAAAAGGTGTACAGTACAAGAATTTCAACAAGAATATATATAGAAAAAAAAAAATTTCATCAAAGACGACAGCTTGGCCATAGTTATCCTGTCAGCCACCACCTCTACAGGGTCCAGGACTGAGCTGGCCTTCTTCACCAATTAGTTCAGTCTTGCTCTCCTGTATCCTGTCCACCCACAGCAGGTGAAATCCTTCCAATGTGGCGTTCATGTCCAGTGTTAGCTCTGTTAGCATGATGCTACTCTGCCAGTATTCCCTCTGGTGCTGGGTTAGCTCGTCCACCTTATCGTAGATAGATCTTACATTCCCCATAACGCTGGGTGGAAGGACAGGTCGATGTCGTCTTTTTTTAGCTTGCACCTCAGTACCAGCATGTCGTCCTTGCCTCCTTCTCCTCAGCTCGCAGGGAACATGGGGCCTAGCATCGTTTAGCATCAACATGCTACAGGCTGCTCACAGCTGATCTCGTATGTAAACAATGTTACCATGGATACACACGCAAGATCTCCGGACACAGACAGGAACAAAAATAGCAAAAACACCACTGAAAACGTAGCCAGTTTTGGTGTCGATGGCCAACAAATAAGTCATTAAAAGTCATTACAGGCTCCAAATACAAAGATAACTAAACAAATATGAAAAAAAAGTTGAAAAAAGAACATGGAAGAGAGAGCTGCTGCAACAAGCAGCCACTCGAGCTGCGCTAAGCAACGGAAAATTTGATCTGTAAAGATGTTGTCAAATTGTTGTTGTTTTTTTTTAGGTCGCTAGGATGGACTACGGCATGAATGACGAGGACCCTGTGGAAAAATTTCCTTTCTACAGCAAGTTTAATCTTAATGTGGCAAAGTTCATCACTGGAGACCAGGTCAGAACTTAATCTCAATGAAAAGTAGAATTAAAACCTAATTATTTCTTTACATTCAGTAATATTCCTTGGGTTGATTAATTGTAAGTCAGTCTATGTTGTGTTATGTTATTGCTCTTAAATTCAAATGTATCTTGTCAGGCAACCAGGATGGGCACAACACGCTTTTCTGAGGAGCTGGTCAGGGTCTACTACAAGAAGGCTGATGACATGCGTGGATATCTTACTGCCAAGGAGAGTCTTGCCATGTGGTGGAAGCAATTTTTAGATTCTCAGGTAACAACATGTCTGTTGTAAATGTCTGCTTCCCTTTATCTCTCATTAACTTTTCTCTGCACTGCTTTCTTTAAAACTGAAGCACTTACCTGTCTTTATGTCCATGCAGGAATAAGATCCAGAGGAATCTGCCTGAAGTTTTGAAACACAAAGACCAAACCTGCAAGAAGAAAGCAAACATTTTCTAATATCACTGGTTCATTATGATTTATACTATTTCCATGTTGCATAAGGTGAGGGTGTTAGTAATCGGTAAAGACACAATTTGTCCTAAAATGACTAAAAGAGTATAGATTATTTAATATTTAGACCCTGAGCACAGGTCTTCAGAGACCTGTTATTAATGAAAGACACACTGAATGTTTGTTTTCGTTCACCTATTTGGGGGTGTAAATTATATGTCCCAACATGATACCATATTAAATCAGTTGTCTGGAAAATGATATGCTTACTGTTAATGTCACACAGCTATCAAAATACCATTTATTACAATAAAGGAGCCAGCAGTTAATATGAGATTGGCCAATTACGTGACTCATTAAATACAATTAGTTACATCATGTCCTGCTTAAACCTTGAAAAGATCCGCTATTCAGTCACTGGCTGCAGTAACAAGGTTAACCAAATGTCGGGACCTTTCATGGAGCACTTTCAGCAACTTCAGTCAATTTAAGAAGCACCCTCCTTCTTTGTCTTCGTCTCTGTCTCTGTCTTTGACCTTACAATTTTCCTCTCTGTAGTATTTTTATTTTTCTTATTTTTATTTGTTTACACTCTTTATTCTATGTATTCCCACCAGATTATTGTTATGTCTAGTACCTTTGTAATCCTCGAAAATAACTGATGACCTGACTTCCAGCACTTGAACACGGTTTACTCCAGGACTGTTTTTTACTAAATGTTCGCACTATTGAGCCCCTATACGGACATTGGGACTGTTGGGTTATGAGGGATGGGTTTTGTTTTAGAACCAGCTGATCTCATCGTGCAGTTTTCTGTGTACATTTGTCTATTTGTTTTTGTGTGAAAATCAATACAAATTATTGAAGTAAAAAAAATACAATTAGTTACACTTCTATCAACACAGAAAAAAACATTTACAATTTTGATTCAATAGGTAAAAAATCGTCCATATGCTTAAATAATAAAAAAGTGTTTTTGAAAAAATGTAAATAAAATATACAATATCAGCGATACAGTACATCTTAAAGATCAAACACTGGACGGTTAATTGATCTGAATTATTTAACCATCTGAATCCAATGTGATATATCCAAAATAATTCAAGAGTCATTGTCTGAAACCAATGTCTACAGCATGTTTATGAATTGATGTAGTTTTTGGTCGTATCAATGCTTGTTGAGATGTTCTATGTATTCCTTGGTGTTGGGAAAGCTTAGAAATATGTATGTTTAGAGATAACTTGTGCGACTATTTAGAGTTTTAAAATACTTTGTGATTTGGTCTGGTTTTGTTTTTCATGGTTATATTAATGTTGAAATCTGATCTTGACCTGGGTAATGTTTGAATTGGGTTTATTTGGTGATTGTTGTTGTTTGGATTTGGCTATGTTGATGTATCTTTTCTCATCTACAGCATTTTTTTTGGCTCTTTTATTTAGGTGTAACCAATTCTATCTTTTGAAATAGGCTCTCTTGAAGCACTTTGCATTTACATCTAACAATTTGGAATAAGAAGATTTTAAAAAGTTATTCATATACTGTGTGTTTAAAATCATGTATTACAAGTTTAGAAGTGCTTAGAAAACTGTGTGCAATAAACTTAGTAGACAGCTTGGAGTTTATGGTACATGATGGTGTCAGGCAAAAGTGGTGCTCCGACTTTTGCATGGGTGATATGAATTATATGTGCTGTGCACCCACATGAATGAAAACCATTTACTTACCCTGTCCATTTTCAATAATCATATCTTCTTTGCTAACATTAAAGTATAGATAATATTCTATATTTATAAAGATTTTTTTATTTTTACTTTAAAAAGGAACACAACAGGGTGGCAACATTTAAGTCTTCTTAGCTTCAATTCCTAATGACTTCAAATGAAGATGAATACCATCTGTTCATCAGACTAACCATGCCCTGACTCGTACTAACATTTAGGCTTCATATTATTTTAACAGCATGCCATCATCTCCCACCCTATTAGTGAATAGAAAAACAAAACTTAGGATCAAGCTGTTGTTTCCACCAAGCTCTAAACTTGTTGATTCCTGCTGTTAAAAAAAAGCTAAATAAGGTATCTTTTGAGGTTTTGTGGTGCTTGATGTGTCATGTCCCTGCCAGTCTAAAGCGGGTTAGTACTTTTGCGTCGAATCAAAACTGTAGCAAGTGCCATAGGTTTGCATAGCCCTGTACCTACGCAGAAGTCGACCTACATAGCCTGACATGCGCCTCCTTCAATATGTAACAACCAAGCCGCAATCTCAGTCTTTGGAAATGAAGCTGATGCACAATTGCCAAAAACTGCAGTCCTTTGAGCGTCCCTAACAGTAAAAAAAATCATGATTACATCCTGATGCAAAAACTAGTTTGGTCTGGTTAGCTCATTTGTCTATCCACACAAAGAATACAGGGGGGTTAAACTTTTCTATAACTCAATAGTTCTGAACATCATATGGTTAGCGTTTTGCATAATTAGGCACATGCATACAGTCTATGGGCATGGCTGACTTGACTGATGAGTGGTACAGCATTTGATGACTCTTGTTTGACAGGTTTTAACCGACGTCCAACGTGTGAAACAGTTTGATTTGCTAATGCCTTGCTTGGGTGTAACCATGCTACGTTGTTTTGTTTTTACACCTTCTCTCTTGTGCAGCATGTATTTATTACACAAGTTCAATTATTCCAGTTGACTTAGCAGTGTGACAACCCCTCCAGACCACTAGGGGTTCCTGTGTAACTGTTTTTTTGTCTTTCAGATCCGGAGTCATCATCAGGGTGATGAGCTGCACCTGTGCCAGATGGAGCTTTCAACTTAAAGCCTTCTCCCATTTGGTATTTCTCATTGGCCCTCACACTTCACGTGTTGGCATCACGGCGTGCTGCTAGTGTTTTCTTTATTTTATGCACCCATCTTCTGTTCTATTATTTCCTTATTCTTCTAATAAATTTGCACACTCCATGTCTCCTCTCCCGTTTTGTAACATCGTCTGAGCCAGGTTGTAACAGCAGTTACATAAGAGACAATGATTTGATAAAGGGACTTAAAAAGGTTGCACAGAAATACTATCACATCACCATAAAGACTATTTTATTTATGGATCATTTTATTTGTTGTTCTTTCAAAAGTGTCTTTTTGAAAACTGCAACAGCAAGTGCAATCTACAAATTCAGGAAAATGTTGTGGGGTCCATTCAAATATCCAAACCAAACTTCCAAACCAGTTTACTCCTCTTCATTACTTTTTATAAACGGGGATATAGAAACCTCGGACTTTCTGTATTATAGAATGGCATGTCCAATGAAGTCAGTTTAGGATAAATCACATTTCTTCTTGTATAAAATTGGACAATGCATTTTATTGCATGGAAAACTTGTGGTAAACAGTGTAGCTCATCATGATAAGATAGACAAAGAACGTGTGGTGTTTAACTTTAATCAGGGTTATGATATGATTTTTACTGAAGTCACTTTTAACACAGTTTTCTTACTTAAAATCTTGTTGTGCCTTAACTGTGAAATTAATTATTTTATTTGTTCAATTGCCCTCAGAAATTATGATGTTTTACTGTGTTGCTTTTCCTGTTTCATTGTTCAATAACAGAGGACCATAGGGAGAACAACAAAGTTTGGGTGGGGTTGCATATTTGTATGCAGCTCTTGAAATGAGGTGCAGCTTTTTGGGACTCTTGTTTACTGACATTTGATGTTATGTTTTATTGTTCAATAACAAAAGAATATCAGGGCAGTGACACATCTCATAGGTGGGGTGGAGATTTAATTGCCAGGTATTTTCCAACCCTTGGTTGGAACACAACATAACTTAAACTTGAAAGTAAAAAATAATGATACTTAATGATTCTAAGTTACTCTGCACAAGAACAACAGAGTTTATTTATAGTTTTACTTCTCCTCCTCTTTAAGGGTAGGGTTGCATATTTGTATGAAGCTATTTAAATGTGGTACAGATTTTTCGACTCTTGTTTGACAGGTTTTGTCCAACGTCATTAGCTGACATTTGACTGATTACAGTTAAGACTGTTTAACAACTAGTTTGATATATGTTTTTAATGAAAACATCCACAGTAAAATAAAAGGACAAATAGAATTATGTTTTAGTCTTTGTTGTTTTGTTTTTACATCCCCTCTCTCTTGTCAGGATGTAGTTCAATTATTGCAGTTGACTTGTCAACATTCCCTCTCTCTTGTGCAGCATGAAGACATTTATTACATGAGTTCAAATATTCCACTTGACTTGTCAGTCACATATTACAAAGGAGAGACATTGATTTGATGAAGGGTTTTAACAGGGTTGAACAGAAAAACTATCACATCATCACCATAAAGGCTATTTATTTTCTGGATCATATTATTTGTAGTGCTTTCAGAAGTGCCATTCTGAAACTGCAACAGCAAGTGCTTTCCACATTTTCAGGAAAATGTTATGGGGTCTCTAACTGTGTGGTCCTGGATCAAAACCAAACATTAAAACCAGTCTCCACTTCTTCATACTTTTCATCAAAAGGTATAGAAACCTCACTCTTTCTGTGTTAAAAATGGCATTTCTTCTTAACAAAATGTGACAATGCATTCTGTTGTACATAAGTAAGTAAGCATAGTTTCTGGGAAACAGCGTAGTTCATAATAGTTAGAGAGACAAAGGATGTGTGGTGTTTAACTTTAATCAGGGTTATGAAATGCTTTTTACTGAAGTCCCTTTTAACACAGTTTTCTTGCTTAAAATCTTGTTGTGCCTTAACTGTGAAATTAATCATTTTATTTGTTCAATTGCCCACAGAAATTATGATGTTTTTTCTGTGTTGCTTTATGTAACGTTTTGTTGTTTTACAATAGAGAAATGCCAGGAGAACAACAACGTCTAGGTGTGGATGCATATTTGTATGGAGCTCTTTAAATGATGTACAGCTTTTTTGGACTCTTGTTTACTGACATTTGGCTGATTGCAGTTAAGACTGTTTAACAACTCGTTTGATATATATTTTTAATGAAAACATCCATAGTTAAATAAAAGGACAAATAGAATTATGTTTGTAGCCTCTGTTTTGTTTTTACATCCCCTCTCTCTTGTCCAGTATGTAGTTCAATTATTGCAGTTGACTTGCCGGTCAAATATTGCAAAGGAGAGACAATGATATGATAAAGAAAACAGAAATACTATCACATGGTCAGCATGAAAACATAATGACATAAAAAGGTAAAAACATCACACCTTCTGTATGGAAATAGTGCATATCAGTCAATTATGTCAATTGAGACATTTCTTCTTAAAAAATGGAACAATCAAAATGTGTACCTACATATGTGTCTTTCTATGTTTTTGTCTATTAAATCGTCTTGTGAAGGTCTTCTGTACTTTGTGTTGTTCTTTGTGAAATATATGTATTGATTAATGACAGAAGTCAATCATCAGTGCCCAGTCTGGATCAGGTGGTATCATGTGATGTGGTAAAGAAATAAATGCCAGGAATGTTCCAACCCTGGGCGTCACAAAGGTTTAAATAACTTCCACCAGCTGTCAGATCAGCACCAGAGATGTTAGCTTAATACAGATAAAACAGCTAGCAGCTTCAAAGCACTAAAGTAAAATCAATTGATTTAAACAGTAACAGGGAGTAAAGGAAGCGTGTTTGTTACTGTAAATAGACAAACTTGGACAACTGGAAGAAAAGTTCAGAGGTTGGTTTTTCTGATTTGTTTTTTAAATTAATGGTTGTTTTTTGGTTTGGTAGGTTACATCGTTGGATGTCTTTCCAAAATAAGTTTGCCTGTTGAGTCTTGCTCATATATGTAGCTTTCATTGTATTGATTGTCATTGTCATAATACAGTGACTTTTATCTTCCACCTCCTCTTTCAAAAAGGATGGCAACACCAGATCCAGAACCAGAAGAGTAAGTGTCATTTTCCTTGTTGAAAGCAGACTGGAATGTCTAAAAGTAACAAAATCCTGAAAAGAAAATGTATTAATTAAATGTCTCTACAGTTTAGTACTTCATACTTTGTCTCTTATCAACTCTCCTATTTATGTCTTTTTTTTATCTCCAGGAAATACAAGGTAATATACACCACATGCCTTACAACACATCACACCATGTTTTTGTGTCTGTTGAGATAAAAGAGAAAAGAGCTAAATAAACAGAAATGATGATGGCTGGCACAATAACTGCACGCAAACCACTGAGTCCATTGTCAGTATTCCTATCTTAAAGCTACTTCACAGAGTCCTCAGGACAACTGGAGCTTTTTTTTTTCTGGTATTCTTTAAGGTATTTAAGTTTTGTGTTTTTTGTTAATTGTTTTCTGACAGGTGATTAATGATCCCATCCATGGGCTCATTAAGTTGCATCCACTTCTCATTAAAATCATTGACACACCTCAGTTCCAGAGGCTACGACACATTAAGCAGCTTGGAGGTGTCTGCTTTGTTTACCCTGGAGCGACTCACAGCCGCTTTGAACACTCTATCGGGTATGTCAACATATTTCTTTCAAGTAACCTAAGTCAATATCAGATGAAGACTGGTTTGCAGTAAAGCACCTTATCGAAACAATGAAATCAACATAAAAAGTACATATCTTATCATGAATGTTTATCCTTTTGAATAGTTGTGCAACAGCATCCTAAAGGGAAAGTTGAATTCCATGTTCGTTTCTTCCTTTTCTTGTTCATTGTTGTATGTTTTGTTTAAAGGACGGGATACTTAGCAGGGAAGCTTGCAGAGAATCTAAGATCAAGTCAGCCAAAGCTTGAAATCACTGATGAGGACATCCTTTGTGTGAAGATCGCTGGTCTCTGTCACGATCTCGGTGAGTAATGCACCTCTCATCGATATTAGATCGAAAGTTAAAATATTGACATATCCCTTCCCTTTAAAGTAAAATAAAAATAAGGGCTTCCCCCATTAACAATTTAAGGCTCATCCATAATGAAAGTACTTTGTCATGTTACTTTTTAATAAAAGTAATGTGATAAAACAGTAAGATAACCTTACTAAGCAGATGGATGGTCAGATTCCATGTCTCTCATCAGGCTGCTCCATTTTGTGAAAGCTTCAAGCTGATACGCTTGTTCCTGGTCAGAGAATGATTGGACCAATGAGCATCATTTTAGGAGAAAGAGGTGGGGCACTGTTTAGTTTGGACGTAAGCCTGTGAAGTAGGGATGCACCGAAATGAAAAGTCTTGTCCGAAACCGAAAACCAAAAGCAAGGAAACCAAGGCAGAAAACCAAAAACCGAAACCCCCACAACAACAACAAAGGCAGACAACTTAGCATGCTTGCTGGTGTTGCTCCTGGCTTTTCAAAATCAGATGAGGGCCTGGAGAGGGCCCAACTGTATCAACAGTTTTGTGCTACTCAGCATTCTCTGCGTGGACGGCGACTTCATACGAGAAGAAAGGTTTTTATTCTCTATAAGTCTGAACGTAAACAGTTGTTAGCCTCTCTGCTAGCCCGCTAGCCCAATTTAGCTTGTTGTTTAGCATAGACTAAACTGGTGTCTATGGAATGAACCAGTTTTCCAGGCTGGAAGCTGGTTCACTCGCAGTCGAAACACGAAAAGCCAGTTCTCCGAACTCCGAACTGGCCCTGAAACTGCCTTGGTGGAAAAGGGGTATATGAGGAAATAGTGGCTTCCCAGCCAATCAGGGTGAGGTAGTACGGGGGAGTAGCTCTGATTGGTCTGTGATAACGGGAAAGAGGGGAATAATAAAATTGCTTGATACAAAGACATTGGAAAACGCAGAGATTTCGCCACAATGTCAAATTACTTCACTTACAGATAAGTACCGATCGGTGTTCTGACCTTTTCTCCAAACCCAACAGAAAAAAGTACTTATTTTTTACACCATTCTTACCAATAGCAGCTTTAATCACAAGTTATTAATCACTGAGCCTGTAATAAAATTAATTTAATTCAACCCCAGAAAAAAGGTAGTTTTTACACACATTTATTTCTCTATATCAAGGTCATGGGCCATTTTCCCACCTGTTTGATGGTTGCTTCCTACCCAAAACAAAGAAATCAGAAGAAAAGAAAAACTGGAAGGTAAGAAATGATCACGTCATATGTGCATGGTGCAACCAACCCCCCAAAAAATGAAGCATATTTAAAAAATAAATCAATTCCATGATAAATACAAACCATTCCTGTTTAGGCATTGAGTCATTGTTTGTTTTTTTACTTTCATTTTGTATTTATAACATTTTAATGAGTCTCTATGTCTCCTAGCATGAACAAGGCTCTTGTGACATGTTTGACCACCTGGTGAGAAGTAATAAACTTGAGCCGGTGATGAAGGAATATGGACTGAAAGAAAAGGACATGACTTTCATCAAGGAGATGTTTTTTGGACCTTTGGACACTAAAAGAAATACAGACCAGAAGGTCAGTTCAGCTCATGGGAGTTGTGTGAAATCAGCCTGTGTTCTTATCGTGACATTGCCACTAATGCCAATATTGTCTATCATCTTCACAGTGGCCATATAATGGCAGGGAGGAGAAAAAGGCCTTCCTCTATGACATTGTGTCCAACAAAAGGAGTGGCGTGGACGTGGACAAGTTTGACTACCTACTCAGGTGATTTTTAGTGAACTTGCTGTAGATAAACTTTATTTTTCAGACAGTGTTGTGGAAGTTTTCGCCGTTACTTCCCGTTGCTGGTGAATAATGAAATAGAGACTTCTGCCGGCCGACAAGGTTTTATTTTCTTTGCAAGGAAAAGGTCAGTCAACACCCGAGCGGTTGGAATGGAGAAAGACCTCGAACATGGGGAAAGCTCGAACATTTATACCTGAGGACCGCCCCCTAAGGTGTGTTTCACACCCTTTGTCTGTTGCAGGTATCTACATCAGGGTGGGGTCCCTAAGGTGTTTTTCACACCCTTTCACACCCTTTGTCTGTTGTAGGTATCTGCACCAGGATGGGATTGTGTATTCATCAAGGAGGTTTCAGGGTCTAGACGTCACAATTTAAAACACAATGGGACCTAGTGTCTTGATGAGGGGTCAAGAGATGGGGCGTCTCGGGCAGTTGACCACAAAGGAACGGATTTTACCATTACAATTCTCCCTTTTGATCATTCATTGATCATTTAAGAGAAAAACAAAACAAAACAATTGTCACAACTTAATTATCCGACACATTAATTCCATGGATTTGTAGATGTATCATCATGGCAGTTGTTTACAAGAGAAGAATTAAACAAAACAAAACAAGACAAAACAAAACAAAACAAAACAAAACAAAACAAAACAAAACAAAACAAAACAAAACAACATTATTTACACAATGTCTTCATCAGAGTCAGAGTCTGAGCTGGGGTAATGGTGGGGATCTCTGTTTGGAGCAAGGGTTTTGTCAGTAGCGGTCACGATTGAGTGCCAATCGTGTGGGCTTCAGGGGTTTCTGCATAGGTACTTGTCATATGATATAATATGCATGAATTTGGCCTGATCGCCAAATTTCAGGATAAACAGTACAGATGAATGTTGTTCTTTGTCCTTCTGTCAGAGTGACAGTCTTGGCAGGTTTGTAGGTGTACTGTAGGCTTCTATCAGCATCTCCGAACATGATATGGTCAGGATCAGGTGGTGCATGGTGTAGTTCTCGGCCTTGTTCGTCCTCGCGTTGACAACTGAGTTCCTCCGTTGACTCAGGGACCTTCCTGCAGTGGCTGGCGTGAATCTACGTAACTCTCTCAACGATCTTCACAGCAGTATGCGTTGTTAGGAGCACCTGGAATGGACATCGCCGGCGTTTGGAGTGCCAGTGTTTCCTTCTTAGGTTCTTTATCACCACTCAGTCATCAGGATGGAAATCATGGAGTGATGTGGAAACTGGTTGTGGAAGGGCTGACTTCACCTGCGTTATGTGTTGCACGAACCATACATGATTGACAAAATTTTTGTGCATGAACTGAAAACCTTAGGTGAACCAGTGTTGAGTTATGGCGTCCGACATTCCCCCTTTTGACACATGTTACAACCCATGTGTCAATTTGCAAAGGCAGGTCAGAGCCACACTGCTTCTTTCTGTGTGGCACCGCAGCGTCTCCACAACGTCTTTTCTTATGATGTTGCTAAGGACTGTAGTGCTGTAAGGAAACTGGGAATAGAGATTGGAGTTGAACAAAGAATCAAGGATAATGGGTTGGAGAGTAGGTCTTTTGCAGCGGTATCAGCTTTTGCGTTTCCTAGAGAGACAGAATCTGAGTTGTTAGTATTAGCAAAGCATTTACAAACAGCAATTGAGTTTGGGAGCAAAATGGCATCTAGAAGAGCTGTGACCCTGTCCTGATGGAGAAGAAGATTTCAGATTTTAAGAATTGTCTGTGTTTCAACAAAAAAGAAAAAGATTTAGAAGTGCTTTTAGGTACCAGCTGGATTTTTCTAGGAGTGTTCACAACAGATGTTAAACTTTTGGAACAGCACTGCAGTGTCTGGGAAAAAAAACAAAACAAAAAACAAACAAACAAACAAAAAAAAAATAAACCTTCTTTTTCCTTCTCATTTCTAGTTCCTTTCCCTTCAGTTTTTTTCTTCTAAAATTGATATGTTTCTTAAACTGAGGGATCCCCCTATTGGGAATCCAAACTCAGCTGTCCAGGCATTTAAATATTTTAGACTTTTATCCCCATATTTCCTTCTCATGACATCCACAATAGGTCCCTCTGGAGGTTTCACCTCTACAGACTTTTTACTGCCCATTCCAAATGTGATGCTCGTGCACAACAGATTACAATACAGACGTCTCTGTATTATCCCGTATATGCTATAAGCAATCAAAAGCACATTCCGTTTAGGCTATAAATGATAAATGCTCATTTCGTTTAGGCTACAAATGATAAAAGCTCATTTCGTTTTTTAGGCTACAAATGATAAAAGCTCATTTCGTTAAGCTACAAATGATAAAAGCTCATTTCGTTTAGGCTACAAATGATAAAAGCTCATTTCGTTTACAAATGATAAAAGCTCATTTTGTTTAGGCTACAAATGATAAAAGCTCATTTCGTTTTTTAGGCTACAAATGATAAAAGCTCATTTCGTTTTTTAGGCTACAAATGATAAAAGCTCATTTCGTTAAGCTACAAATGATAAAAGCTCATTTCGTTTAGGCTACAAATGATAAAAGCTCATTTCGTTTACAAATGATAAAGCTCATTTTGTTTAGGCTACAAATGATAAAAGCTCATTTCGTTTTTTAGGCTACAAATGATAAAAGCTCATTTCGTTTACAAATGATAAAAGCTCATTTTGTTTAGGCTACAAATGATAAAAGCTCATTTCGTTTTTTAGGCTACAAATGATAAAAGCTCATTTCGTTAAGCTACAAATGATAAAAGCTCATTTCGTTTAGGCTACAAATGATAAAAGCTCATTTCGTTTACAAATGATAAAAGCTCATTTTGTTTAGGCTACAAATGATAAAAGCTCATTTCGTTTTTTTAGGCTACAAATGATAAAAGCTCATTTCGTTAAGCTACAAATGATAAAAGCTCATTTCGTTTAGGCTACAAATGATAAAAGCTCATTTCGTTTACAAATGATAAAAGCTCATTTTGTTTAGGCTACAAATGATAAAAGCTCATTTCGTTTTTTTTAGGCTACAAATGATAAAAGCTCATTTCGTTAAGCTACAAATGATAAAAGCTCATTTCGTTTAGTCTACAAATGATAAAAGCTCATTTCGTTAAGCTACAAATGATAAAAGCTCATTTCGTTTTTTAGGCTACAAATGATAAAAGCTCATTTCGTTAAGCTACAAATGATAAAAGCTCATTTCGTTTTTTAGGCTACAAATGATAAAAGCTCATTTCGTTAAGCTACAAATGATAAAAGCTTGCCAACTGTGGATAATACAAGAAAAGGAAATATTCTGCCAAATTAAACCGTTTTTCAATCAAGGACAATCTTTTGAATATCAATATTTCAGTGCTCACCAGATGAATTTCGCTAAATTGCGTTCGTGGAATCCCTGCGGCAAAGATCTGGGGCGTCTGCGGTCAGTCCTCCCTTCTCAGAAAGAGATTTGAGGTAAGAGGCTGGAAAACTTTTTACTTCCAGGATGGCCTGTCACTGACCGCGCTCCGTCCCAGACGATCGCTCGAGGGATCCCACTTCTGACACCAAATTGTTGTGGAAGTTTTCGCCGTTACTTCCCGTTGCTGGTGAATAATGAAATAGAGACTTCTGCCGGCCGACAAGGTTTTATTTTCTTTGCAAGGAAAAGGTCAGTCAACACCCGAGCGGTTGGAATGGAGAAAGACCTCGAACATGGGGAAAGCTCGAACATTTATACCTGAGGACCGCCCCCTAAGGTGTGTTTCACACCCTTTGTCTGTTGCAGGTATCTACATCAGGGTGGGGTCCCTAAGGTGTTTTTCACACCCTTTCACACCCTTTGTCTGTTGTAGGTATCTGCACCAGGATGGGATTGTGTATTCATCAAGGAGGTTTCAGGGTCTAGACGTCACAATTTAAAACACAATGGGACCTAGTGTCTTGATGAGGGGTCAAGAGATGGGGCGTCTCGGGCAGTTGACCACAAAGGAACGGATTTTACCATTACAACAGCTAAAGCAAATTTGTTTTTCTCCTGAACAGTTATGGTGTTCACCTGAGTATTTCAATAATAAGCAGCATTTTACAGCAAATTCCGCCTGAGTTGACACTCATATTCTCGACACGTTTCCTATTTCTGTCTCTCCTCAGAGACAGCTACTATCTCGGAATCAAGACCAACTTTGACTACCACCGCTTCATGAAGTTTGCCAAAGTGTTTGAGGTAGAAGGCATGACGCGGAAGTACATCTGCAACAGAGACAAGGTGCTGACAGTGAAACTCGTGTTTTTTATCAGATTATAAATAGAAAACATTAAGTATCTTAACTTGGGACTAAACTATGACAATAACCTCTACAGGAAGTCAACAACATGTATGACCTGTTCCAAACAAGACACTCTCTCCACAGAAGAGCCTACCAGCACAAAGTCACCCAAATCATACAACATATGTAAGTGCTTTCCTTCAGTTATTAGTAGAGTTTAACTCTGTGACTTTCAACTGGTGGGTCAAGGTCGTAAAGTGGGTCGCAGATGTGTAAAAAAAACTGAAAGGTAGAAGCACAGCTCTGACGACATTAAATTAGGTGTTCTTCTAGAGTAGCTTATTTGATTTGCTGTATCATTTTCTTCTTTAATCAACATTATGTTTGGTATGATCATCCAGGATTGCTGAGGCTTTTTTAAAAGCAGACGACCACATCAACATTAAAGGATCAGATGGGGGAATTTTCACTCTCTCCACAGCCATAAATGACATGGTGGCCTACACAAAGCTAACAGGTGTGTACATTCTGTGTGGTGTTAGTACAATCCAGGGGAATTTGCTTTCGGGTCTTTGTTCAGCCAAAATTCTTTGGCAATTTGGTGAATTTCACAGAGCAACATCAACATCCCAACTGGCCTTTCTGATCATTTCTAACATGTTTGATATTTCAAATCTGAACGATTGTGTCAGCACCTTCTGGAGGTGTCTATGTAGCCAATGAGAGAGGACAGAGTCACTGAAGCCTTAGTCATACATACAGAAAACTCCTTAAAACTTCCTGAACACAAACAGATTAATTTTTTATCCTGACTTTACTTGTACCTTTTCGAGTTGTGGTGAGCTGATGTGAGAGCAAAGCAGGTAAAAGTCAGCAACATTTGCTACAAGTGAGCGGGTGACAGTAATTATATTTATATAATTATGATATAGAAACTTCTGGGATTTAAGATGGGGTGAAAGGAAGCGGAAACAGTCCTTTCGTCAGATAAATGAAAATGTGACATTCTTTTTGGAAATCATGGATTCTGCTCTAAAGAGGAGAGGGACCACCTAGCTTGTTATCAGCACCTTTTCAAATGCCAGCATCCAGAATAGTATGGGGATGCATGAGTGTCCATCGCATGGGCAGCTTACATATTTGGGAAGTGACCATTAATGCTGAACAATATATACAATGTTGGAGTAACTCATTCAGCCATCCAGACAATGCATTACAAGGGGAGACCTTGCATATTTCAGGAAGACAATGCAGATATTACTACAGCATGGCTACCTAGTAGTACTCAAGTTATTGTTATGCAACTCAAATCACTGACACCAGATCCTGCATATAACGTGAAGCTGTACTGACTTTTAAATAATCATGCCAAATTGAACAAACATTTTAGAAAACAAATTAGATTTACCAAGGTTTTTGTGTCATTATTTGTAAAACAACGGTTTATTCCAACTCATCTCTCTTGCTCTGTTTGTCTTTTAGACAGTGTGTTCGAACAAATACTCAACTCTTACAATGAGGAACTGGCAGAGGCAAGGAAGATTCTGGAAGACATCGTCTCTCGAAAAATACCCAAGTTTGTGGGTGAGACTAGGCCAAGGGCACCCATCGAGGATAGGGAGGTATAACTTTGTTTTCCTGTACGCTTCTATGTGACACATTACCCAATTCACTGCCACAGCAAAGCTCAATACTGTGCTCATCTTGCAGTCAATAAGATAAATACACAAATGTTTGCATTTTCTCTTGCCAGCATTGTTCTGGGATACAACATGGACAAACACTCTCTTAACAGTCTCAGTTCTTTGAAATGGAATTTGGATTTATAGTAGCATGAGCAGACATAGAACAAACCAATACAAACAAAGGAATAACAACATATCCTTAGTCAAGATGAAAGTAATCTTTAGCCTTTTCTTCCAACTGTTTTCATCTTTTCTGCTCCCTTCTCCAGAGACTCATTACTGATTGGAAAGCAGAACTGTCTGGACACCTCCCTGAAGGGGAACCAGAGGACTTTGAAGTTTTGGTGAGTTTAGGTGTTTTTTGGCCTCACCTTGAGTAAAAGCATTTGATACTCATTTATAAGATAAGATACTCATTTATTCGTCCCACAACGAGGAAATTCATGGAGTTACAGCAGCAAACAAAAAGGTGTACAGTACAAGAATTTCAACAAGAATATATATATAAAAAAAAAAATTTCATCAAAGACGACAGCTTGGCCATAGTTATCCTGTCAGCCACCACCTCTACAGGGTCCAGGACTGAGCTGGCCTTCTTCACCAGTTAGTTCAGTATTGCTCTCCTGTATCCTGTCCACCCACAGCAGGTGAAATCCTTCCAATGTGGCGTTCATGTCCGGTGTTAGCTCTGTTAGCATGATGCTACTCTGCCAGTATTCCCTCTGGTGCTGGGTTAGCTCGTCCACCTTATCGTAGATAGATCTTACATTCCCCATAACGCTGGGTGGAAGGACAGGTCGATGTCGTCTTTTTTTAGCTTGCACCTCAGTACCAGCATGTCGTCCTTGCCTCCTTTTCCTCAGCTCGCAGGGAACATGGGGCCTAGCATCGTTTAGCATCAACATGCTACAGGCTGCTCACAGCTGATCTCGTATGTAAACAATGTTACCATGGATACACACGCAAGATCTCCGGACACAGACAGGAACAAAAATAGCAAAAACACCACTGAAAACGTAGCCAGTTTTGGTGTCGATGGCCAACAAATAAGTCATTAAAAGTCATTACAGGCTCCAAATACAAAGATAACTAAACAGATATGAAAAAAAAGTTGAAAAAAGAACATGGAAGAGAGAGCTGCTGCAACAAGCAGCCACTCGAGCTGCGCTAAGCAACGGAAAATTTGATCTGTAAAGATGTTGTCAAATTGTTGTTGTTTTTTTTAGGTCGCTAGGATGGACTACGGCATGGATGACGAGGACCCTGTGGAAAAATTTCCTTTCTACAGCAAGTTTAATGTTAATGTGGCAAAGTTCATCACTGGAGACCAGGTCAGAACTTAATCTCAATGAAAAGTAGAATTAAAACCTAATTATTTCTTTACATTCAGTAATATTCCTTGGGTTGATTAATTGTAAGTCAGTCTATGTTGTGTTATGTTATTGCTCTTAAATTCAAATGTATCCTGTCAGGCAACCAGGATGGGCACAACACGCTTTTCTGAGGAGCTGGTCAGGGTCTACTACAAGAAGGCTGATGACATGCGTGGATATCTTACTGCCAAGGAGAGACTTGATGAGTGGTGGGAGACATTTTTAGATTCTCAGGTAACAACATGTCTGTTGTAAATGTCTGCTTCCCTTTATCTCTCATTAACTTTTCTCTGCACTGCTTTCTTTACAACTGAAGCACTTACCTGTCTTTATGTCCATGCAGGAATAAGATCCAGAGGAATCTGCCTGAAGTTTTGAAACACAAAGACCAAACCTGCAAGAAGAAAGCAAACATTTTCTAATATCACTGGTTCATTATGATTTATACTATTTCCATGTTGCATAAGGTGAGGGTGTAAGTAATCGGTAAAGACACAATTTGTCCTAAAATGACTAAAAGAGTATAGATTATTTCATATTTAGACCCTGAGCACAGGTCTTCAGAGACCTGTTATTAATGAAAGACACACTGAATGTTTGTTTTCGTTCACCTATTTGGGGGTGTAAATTATATGTCCCAACATGATACCATATTAAATCAGTTGTCTGGAAAATGATATGCTTACTGTTGATGTCACACAGCTATCAAAATACCATTTATTACAATAAAGGAGCCAGCAGTTAATATGAGATTGGCCAATTACGTGACTCATTAAATACAATTAGTTACATCATGTCCTGCTTAAACCTTGAAAAGATCCGCTATTCAGTCACTGGCTGCAGTAACAAGGTTAACCAAATGTCGGGACCTTTCATGGAGCACTTTCAGCAACTTCAGTCAATTTAAGAAGCACCCTCCTTCTTTGTCTTCGTCTCTGTCTCTGTCTTTGACCTTACAATTTTCCTCTCTGTAGTATTTTTATTTTTCTTATTTTTATTTGTTTAGACTCTTTATTCTATGTATTCCCACCAGATTATTGTTATGTCTAGTACCTTTGTAATCCTCGAAAATAACTGATGACCTGACTTCCAGCACTTGAACACGGTTTACTCCAGGACTGTTTTTTACTAAATGTTCGCACTATTGAGCCCCTATACGGACATTGGGACTGTTGGGTTATGAGGGATGGGTTTTGTTTTAGAACCAGCTGATCTCATCGTGCAGTTTTCTGTGTACATTTGTCTATTTGTTTTTGTGTGAAAATCAATACAAATTATTGAAGTAAAAAAAATACAATTAGTTACACTTCTATCAACACAGAAAAAAACATTTACAATTTTGATTCAATAGGTAAAAAATCGTCCATATGCTTAAATAATAAAAAAGTGTTTTTTGAAAAAATGTAAATAAAATATACAATATCAGCGATACAGTACATCTTAAAGATCAAACACTGGACGGTTAATTGATCTGAATTATTTAACCATCTGAATCCAATGTGATATATCCAAAATAATTCAAGAGTCATTGTCTGAAACCAATGTCTACAGCATGTTTATGAATTGATGTAGTTTTTGGTCGTATCAATGCTTGTTGAGATGTTCTATGTATTCCTTGGTGTTGGGAAAGCTTAGAAATATGTATGTTTAGAGATAACTTGTGCGACTATTTAGAGTTTTAAAATACTTTGTGATTTGGTCTGGTTTTGTTTTTCATGGTTATATTAATGTTGAAATCTGATCTTGACCTGGGTAATGTTTGAATTGGGTTTATTTGGTGATTGTTGTTGTTTGGATTTGGCTATGTTGATGTATCTTTTCTCATCTACAGCATTTTTTTTGGCTCTTTTATTTAGGTGTAACCAATTCTATCTTTTGAAATAGGCTCTCTTGAAGCACTTTGCATTTACATCTAACAATTTGGAATAAGAAGATTTTAAAAAGTTATTCATATACTGTGTGTTTAAAATCATGTATTACAAGTTTAGAAGTGCTTAGAAAACTGTGTGCAATAAACTTAGTAGACAGCTTGGAGTTTATGGTACATGATGGTGTCAGGCAAAAGTGGTGCTCCGACTTTTGCATGGGTGATATGAATTATATGTGCTGTGCACCCACATGAATGAAAACCATTTACTTACCCTGTCCATTTTCAATAATCATATCTTCTTTGCTAACATTAAAGTATAGATAATATTCTATATTTATAAAGATTTTTTTATTTTTACTTTAAAAAGGAAGACAACAGGGTGGCAACATTTAAGTCTTCTTAGCTTCAATTCCTAATGACTTCAAATGAAGATGAATACCATCTGTTCATCAGACTAACCATGCCCTGACTCGTACTAACATTTAGGCTTCATATTATTTTAACAGCATGCCATCATCTCCCACCCTATTAGTGAATAGAAAAACAAAACTTAGGATCAAGCTGTTGTTTCCACCAAGCTCTAAACTTGTTGATTCCTGCTGTTAAAAAAAAGCTAAATAAGGTATCTTTTGAGGTTTTGTGGTGCTTGATGTGTCATGTCCCTGCCAGTCTAAAGCGGGTTAGTACTTTTGCGTCGAATCAAAACTGTAGCAAGTGCCATAGGTTTGCATAGCCCTGTACCTACGCAGAAGTCGACCTACATAGCCTGACATGCGCCTCCTTCAATATGTAACAACCAAGCCGCAATCTCAGTCTTTGGAAATGAAGCTGATGCACAATTGCCAAAAACTGCAGTCCTTTGAGCGTCCCTAACAGTAAAAAAAATCATGATTACATCCTGATGCAAAAACTAGTTTGGTCTGGTTAGCTCATTTGTCTATCCACACAAAGAATACAGGGGGGTTAAACTTTTCTATAACTCAATAGTTCTGAACATCATATGGTTAGCGTTTTGCATAATTAGGCACATGCATACAGTCTATGGGCATGGCTGACTTGACTGATGAGTGGGCACACTGTAGCTCTTAGCGAGGCCTGCCTTATAACTCCACCGGACGACCAAAAGTTGGGTTGAGTCAGGATTTTCAGTATGGTGCCAGCCGTTGATAGAGTGTCAGAACTCCACTTCAAAAACCAATGGGTGACAACGCTGAAGCAACGTCCATGTTTTATACAGGCTATCTTACACTTTGAAAGACCCCAAACGCAAGCCCTGTGATTGGTCTGCTGGGTAGCATTGTATTTCCTTCTTTACTACATTTCTCTAATGCTAAACATCTATCTGCTCCAACTCCAACAAAATACAAAGTGGATTCAGTCATCATGGTTACCTGTGCACAAACAAGCAGGGAATGTAGTGGAACCAGAAACTGGCAGAACAACTTGATATAAATCTCACTGTGAACTAGCATTTGGGCAGAGTATTGCAAAGTAATGCAGGAAAAGAACCATACAATGTCTAAAATCCTTATAACTTGGTTTACCTTGAACACTTTGAATCTAAATAACATGGCTCTTTAAGGACCTCTAATTTTACAGCTTTTTAAAAAAAAAAAAATACAGTGACTTAGGTTTAAATGAGTTTCATCCAGAACAGGGGTTCCCAAACTTTTCAGCCCGCGACCCCCAAAATATAAGTGCCAAAGACTTGTGACCCCCACTTTCCCTCGAAGTGATTAAATGTTGCTTCATACTTCAAAATAAGTTTGCCTACATGCACATGTGACGGTGCTGCTGTGAAATAACCTGCTGCTACTGATCCTTTTGTTAATTCACTCTTAGCTTACCCTAACCCTAGATTTAGGAGTCATCTGGCAACAAAGAAAGGCAGAAAACTAATGAAATGAACTTATTTTCAGGGTTTTATTTAAAATGTAATCACTATGTTTGTCTATATTTTTTAAATAATGGGTAAAATAAGTAAATCAAAATACTTAAAAATAAAAAATAAAAAAATTGGAAGACATCTATTGGTGTCTCAGAGGGTCCCGACCCACACTTTGGGAACCCCAGATCTAGAACACGGTATAAAAAATATTGGTCATCTGTGCAGAGAGCTGGCCAGAAATGTAATAAAGTAATAAAGCACTAACTTGATTAGTACTGAATTTGAATAAGTTTCATCTGGCAGGTGTTTCACTTGAAGTGTCATTACAAAACATGGACAATGTAAGGTACTGTAGAATACCTTACCTTGAAGCCTCCACGCACATCACCACGTTTCACATCGAGAGGTCTTTGGATTTAGGATATTTAACCACTGCCTTGGCAAAACGTGGATTAGCAGATTTAAAAAGGGCCGGCATGTTGTCACTGTGTGTTTCTGGGAGTTTCGCGTCCACGCTCTGGCCTCATTCGCTCCTCTATATTTGGCTCCACCTTCTGCGCTCAGCCACAGGACAGGGACCCTCTGTCAAGTCACATGCACGCTGCAAGGAATTTACCGGAAGCAAGGTGTTTAACCTGCGAAATAAATCCTCTTGTTCACGTGTTCCCAAAAATATATTCAGAATTTTCAGTCAAGGTAAATGTAGGTATCATTAAATATTTTTTTATTCACCAGAAATATCTTTGTTCTTGTATTCAAGGTCACCACAGAAGTCATGTAGGCTTATTATTTTAATTATTTCAATTGTTATTTTAATCACTATTATTTTAATCATTGCTTTAACATTGATCTATCGTATTTAATTATTTATTTATCTATTTATTTCTTGTATTCTTCTGATCATGTTAACGCTACCTTATTTTGACCTTTTTTTCCACTACTACTTATTTTATTAATTTCACTGTATTGATTTTATTTTATTTTAAAGTATTTTATTTATAATCATGCCTTTTATAATTTTACCATTGCTGTTGTTTTCTGTCCCTCTGTTATTCTGTGAAGCACTTTGGGCTGCATGTTTATATAAGATAAGATAAGATAAGATAAGATAAGATAAGATATACTTTATTGGTCCCCCATTGGGGGAAATTCTTTTGTTACACCAGCTTACAACACGGGACAGGGGAATACAACAATGTACTAACATAGTTAAAGTTTTATGTATGAAAGGTGATAAATAAAGTTGAGTTGAGTTGAGTTGAGTTGAGTTAGTTTACATTTAATTATTGTTTCACACTTCCATTTGGTAGCTTATAACAGTCTTTTTCGATTGTGTACACACATTATCTGAAAGCATGCCTCATACTCTCAGAACTCTACACACAAATCAAAAAACACACACACAATGGGCAAAACCCCTCAATTCACCTGCAAAATTAAACTTTATATTCAAAACAATGTTATTTCTTCTCAAAATGCAATATTATTTTCAAATGACACACAAACCACCATATGAATAGACATTTATAAGAACCAGTTGAACACTGATGTGCTCAATGTAAAACACTGATGAATGGAAAACACTTCTTCTCCATACATCATAATGACTTAGGCCTTTTTTTTGTTCAGTGTTAAACTTATTACAGACAGTACATACATAAGTGTGTTGTAAAATATTTTAGAATATTGTTTTTATTCTCAAAACACATAAATACACGGAAACAAATATATTTCAGACAAAATAAACAGTGCACACAGTGTACATCCCAACCAACACAAAGTTGCACAAACTGTGGTCTACATACAAAACAACAGAATAATTTACTGTATACAGTTACAGTAAAAAAAAAAAAAAAAAAGTTTTAAAAACTATGCTGCATCCTCTCTCATCTGTTTTGGTCTGGCCACAGCACCTGATCCACATAACAAGCAATGTTTTCCCTGGCCAAGCAGCGGACGGAAACAAAGCTCTGATTGTTAATTGTAAAACTGTGTGACAGGTGTTTGCTCATGTGATGAGTCAGTGTGCATAGTAGGGCAATTAACTTTAGATTTTGAATGACAGTGTGTTCCTTGTGAAAACAAGAGATTTTCTTCATGAAAATTGTGCCAAATACAGAGAATTGTGTGTAGTGTTTTTTTTTTTTTTTTTAAGTGTGATTTAGAACTGCAATTTGAGTGTAGAGCAGGAAATGTGCTAGCAGAATTGGTTCAGGGGGCTGGTGTATGGGTTACATGTTGTGGTCATTGTGTCTCAAGGACCAGTATTTGTGTGTCAACAATTGAGAAAAACTGTAAACTAAATCTAAATTCATCATGCTCAACGTTAACAGGTGCTGGCTGGTTTAAATCTGGCAGACAGCTTTAGTGTTGAGCTGAAGACTTTTATTTTGAAGGCAGAAACCGGAAACTGTATTTGCGTTTGTATTTAGCGCGAGGTACTCGCTGTGGTAACAAAACCCGGGTATTTTCACCATTCCTGCTACAGTGTCTCCACTGCTTTACTACCTCACCAGCTGTTTACAGTCGACGTGTGAATCGTAACCGACTCTTGTATTGGGACTCTCGTGTTCTCGGACTTGCTCTGATTCCCGCCGGTTTGTGAGATCAACATGGAGAACAGGAAACGACCGTTCGGGGCAGTTTCGACCCCTGATGACAGCTTCAAAACGCCGGAGAAGAGAGTGTCAGTGGTCCGGCTGCAGGACTATGACTACATGCAATGGGGTGTGGATGAAACTTGTCGGTACCTACGACGAGAAGGTCTTGAAGAATGGGAAGATGCATTTAAAGGTTTGGTTGCTTCCATTGATTAATTTGATCTTAATTATGCCAGTCGGATGAGGGTTTCTAGACCAATTTTACTTGGGGGGGGGCAGGCTGGGGCCAAGGGTGTTGTCAGAGGGACACATTCAACCCTGATTAAAGAGACTGAGAAGGGTGAGGACCGGCTGAGAACAAACTGGCAAAACATCAGTGCATCCCTATATACTAGGCATATACTACTGTGTATAGGGATGCACCGATCCGATCCTGGTATCGGATATCGGCTAGATCGGACTCAAAAAGCTGGATCGGATATCGGTGACAAAGTGCCATATACTACCGAGCAATATGGCAGATCTATTCATCTTAGTTCTATGCTTTTCTGTGTTTACAATACACTAGCACCAGCCGGTCTTTGGCAACTTCAGGCTTTTCTGACTTTGTAAACCAAAATAAAATAAACATTTGTTTGGCTGTTTACACTCAACATGAGTCCCTTAGCGCTCTAAGGGACTGGAACCAAGTGCCACACGCATGTGTTCCGCCTGTAACATCGGCGCGTTACCGAAGCTTTTTTTATTGTATATTATTTGTTTGGTGTGGAGGGGGGGGGTACAGGTTCAGTTTTACAGGGGCACTGGCCCCTGTTGGCCCCTCCCCAGAACCGCCACTGACTACATGTTTCCGTTATCCAGCACAAAAAGTCACTGGTGTCAGCCTGAGGCTTCTCAACGATGAGGATTTGGAGAAGATTGGGATCAAGTGAGTGTGTCCTTTTTTTAACTAGTCATATTTTTGAATCCTGAAGCCTTTTGAATTGTGCAATGTAAATGGCCATATAACGAGGCCAAATTATCCTACTGGTGTTACTTTAATGTTCCATTCATTCATTGTATGTCAGGGGTGTCAAACTCATTTCAGTTCAGGGGCCAAATTGATCTCAAGTGGGCTGGACATAAATAACAAACATTCAAAATTGTTCTGTTTGTTTTAGTGCAAAAAAATACTATCTTGAACTATCTTTTTACAAAAACAGCTGTTGTATTTTTCGCCATATTGAGTCTCAAAGTGGGGCCAAATATGATATTATTTAAGCACTGAAACCTGCTGCAAACACACCATGCATACAGGTTTCCCATTCAGCTGACACACAGAGTGTAATGTTTACAGCAAAAGAACAGATAGATTATAACAATGAAGAAGGTAAAGTTGACTAATGTTGACTCCCCAGCTCCAGCATAAACAGTTTGTTTGCTGGACAGTGTTGTATGCAGGAGTCCAAAAAGTCTATGAATTTCAACCGGATTATGCAATTATTGTTTTTCCTCACTTTGAGAAAAAAAAATCCTGGAGCGCTGTTCATGTGGCTTTTGTCAGCTGTTTGAATGTATGTGACCCCCAGAGAAAAAAAATTAAATAGCAGTTACTTTTATTTAAAGATTACAGTTAATGTCTTCTCTGTAATTTTTTAACTTTTCAAAGTCATCCTGTGGGCCAGATTGGAACCTCTGACGGGCCGGTTTTCGCCCGCGGGCCGTATGTTTCACACCCCTGTTGTATGTCGTTCTCTCACCATTTTGATGATTTTATTTTTCAAGGTGTCTTGGGGACCGGCAGAAGATCCTACACAGCCTCAGGAAGCTGCGGCAGAAAGTAGCAGAGCTAAACAAGGTATCATGTGTCAGCAAGCTAAACTCTCAAGGCTTTAACAAGAAGAAAGACATAACAGAGTGAGGACAAGTGAAACATAACCACAGTGTAGAGGGAAAACCATATGATTGTGCATTTCTTAAAAAGATAAATGAAACTTGCAAGCTGAAAAATACTTATTAAATGGTAATAGTGAGTGAGGTGTGATACAAAAGGAACTACTTCTTCTGGGTAATGTGTGAAATGAAGAGACCTACCTCCTTGGTTCTTGGTGTGGAACTTTCCACTGAAGTGAAACTAATCAGAGAGCCTCTGACAGGCCACAGAAACTAGTTAATGCCTCTTTTGCTCTGACATCCTGTTTGATTAGGAGTTGAATTTCAAATTTAAATGAATGAATGGCCAGGCAATATCACAATTTTGGAGCAGGAGTTGAAAATGCATTTCACCCAAAGAGGGTCACTAAGATTAGGTACATTTGAAAAATTATCTTTGAATGGAGATATAGTTATCTTTAGTGTTTTTATTGATGTTTGTTGTTCTGTTTTCTGCCAGGTCTTTAATGATCCCATCCATGGGCATGTGGAGCTCCACCCTCTTCTCATCAAAATCATTGACACACCTCAGTTCCAGAGATTACGAAACCTCAAGCAGCTTGGAGGCGCCTACTTTGTTTTCCCTGGAGCGTCTCACAACCGCTTTGAACACTCCATTGGGTATGTGTTAAGTGAGATAAAGTGGTTGTTGATTAAGGCGTATAATGACATAATTAACCAGCACTGCTTTTCTGTTGGATACACATTTAAGTAAGCTGTTGGAGTTGTTCGAACACAAATGCTAGTATCAGTATATACACAGATGCTGCCTAAAATGTGTTATTATTGGGTATTGACGAATGGTACCATGTCTTATCAACCTTCTATCATTTGGCTCAGGGTAAAAATTGTCATTCAACAATAACAATCAATAACAGTGTGGTGTGAGCAGAGTGTGAAATGTTAGTAAAAGCTCATAAATATCAGCATTCAGTGTTTTTTATTTTTGAAATCTTTTTATTGGAATTTTTTCCTTTTTCCTTTTTTTTTCATACATTAATTCACACATCACAACATGTATCAACCCAAAAAAAAGACATTAACAAACAGCAAAAAAACAACTTAACAAGGCAATCAAAGCCTAACAAATGTAGAAAAGAAAATATACAGAGTACAACAACATAAGTATTTTAGACAAAACAAAACAAGACAGCAGAAGAAGAAGGGAATGAAAAAAGAAAGACACTCTGAGATTAGGGGGAGGAGGTTCAAGGAACCCAGATATAATGTTCACTGTTTAGAGGTCACATTTTGTTCAAAGTAAGAGAGGAAGGGTTTCCAGACTTTAAGAAATACTTCAGCTGAGCCCTTAATGGAGTATTTGAGTTTTTCAAGTTTTAGATGGGCCATCACACTTGCCGCCCAATTACTGTGTGATGGTGGTTCTGTGGATTTCCAGTTAGTCAAAATTAGACGTCGGGCCAGTAGCGACAAAAAGGCTAAAGCGTCACCCTGTGCACCTGTAAGTGCGAAAACTCTGGGAACAACTCCAAATAATGCAATGATTGGGTCAGGATGAATCTCCTTTCTACAAATAGAGGAGAATGTCACAAAGATGGCCGACCAGTGTTTTACCACTAATATTATGTGTGCTCTTTGTGAGATTGCTATTCAGTATCCTTCGATACTGTGGTTTTGGAATCTGTATCAAAAAGGAAAAGGTGAAAACGAAACATTCCTTCTATTGAAGAGGGCGCATCACATGGACTGAACTGCTGTGAAGAATACTTGTCTGAAAATAAATCTGTCAACAAAGCTGTCTTGTTTTAAAAAGAGCATGACTCCCGTCCTCAAAAGAGGAACATGTAGTAATCTACGTGGTGTTTTGGTAAAAATGGCAACAACTGGAAAAGTCAGACTGACCCATAATAACTACTCTTTGGAAAAGCAGTCAGTGTCTGGCCTTGACCTTGAGCTCTGCCTCTTTAAAACCCCACTGTGGAGATTAGTTCAATGAAGAGTGTTTTTATCATCTAACTTGTGGAAGATTTGGTCCCCTGAGGCTTTTTCCAAGATATTCTTTGTTCTTCTCTCTTCATCAATAAAGCCTCACACATATCTCTAAAATAGTCCTGAAACCACATGAAACTTGACTCTCTTCTTGACACTCTGTTTGGACACTCGATGAGGCTCATTTTTTCAAACTGATAGGTGTTTTTTTGTGCGCTGATACAGGGTGGGTCATTTGGCGGGGAGACTTGTTCAAGCTCTGAATGAGAGGCAGCCAGAGCTACTCATCTCATGCAGAGACATCCTGTGTGTACAGATTGCAGGGCTCTGCCATGACTTGGGTGAGTAATACACACAACCAGCTAAAACAAGTTTGAGCAAATTAAAGTCAGATGGTGTGGTCAATACTCAGAATGAAAATGAAACTATTCTGGTTAAGTTTCCTTTTTCCAGATAAGTCTAAAGTTCACCAATGACAAATTAGTAACCTCTTTTTCATGTACCCCCTAGGACATGGGCCATTTTCCCATTTGTTTGATGGGAAGTTCATCCCCAGGGCACGTCCTGGAATAAACTGGAAGGTAAGAACTATGGGATTTAAACTTCTCTTGTCCTTGCCATAAACAACATAAAGATATTAATTTTAAGTAAACATATTAACAACATGAAAGAGAGCCAGTGAGGCCCAATCTAGCTACAGAATAATTCAGAATTAATTTACTTCAATCAACGAATAACTTAAAGCTCCTGTGAGGAGTTTTTATCTTGTTTGTAACATACTAAAATTAATAAATGTCTCTTTATGATCTCCAAAAGCAAACAAGGCCATCAGTGACTCGAACAACATTTTCTCTGTTGTGATCATTTATGTCTGAAACTGCTGCCACAGGGTAGGTGTCAGACAAGATAATGTACAGTACCCTGCAAAAACAGCCCTACTTTTATCTGTTTCACAGCAAAGCTTCTTAAAGTGTGATACCCCTGACTATTACAAGAAAGTGATATGACATATGGAAAAGCATGACTTACACAAATACAGCACAAAATCAGCAAAGAGGAAGCAGGTACTGCTTCCTCTTTGCTGAAACCCAAAACCCTCACAGGAACTTTAATACGTGAGGGATAATGCTTGTTGAACGTAGAGGTTATCTAACGTGAAACCCTGACAGTGCGAGACAAGAACCCGGTACAAAGAAGAACTAATGTTTCACTGTTTTTGCCAAGATGTTCATCAATAGGATGCAGATGGCTGTCTAGCATGAGTCTGGTTCTTCTCCAGGCCACTGTAACTTGCTTAATGGCACAAAGTGGCATTAAGATGAGAGAAGGCTGAGTCCTGCCTGTAAGATGGGACTGGATTTTATCCTGTCTTGATGTTGGGGCTTTCTTAATACTACAACATAGGGTATGGTCTGGACTAGGGATGTAAATTTTAAGTATTTTCCATGATCATTTTTTTTTGTTAAATCGGCACTGGTAAACGGAGGCTCCTCTAGTCTTCTGATTTCTTTTTTCCTTTGACTTGAAAAGATTTTGTGTGCTGTTGGCATGTCATGTTACCCAAAATGTGTCTAAACAGATTTGGGGATTCACCAGAAACCATCTGGCAATCGTGGAGATGCAAATACACATTGTATGACTCACCACTCCTACATGCTAACCCACATTTGCACATCATTATCAACTGAATTACCGTAAGGAATTCCAAAGGAACCTCTTTGTTTGTATGACCACACATTTTAAAGTTTAAGTAATTGGTTTAAAACAGCATAACTCTCACAGAGAAGGGAAGAAGAAAATACTTGATATGGAATGGTGTGATGTCTCCCTGTAGAGTCACACTGGCTCGTACCATCTGGTTCTTATAAGAGTAAACATTGATCATTGCCTTTTTCTTTGAGCCATCACTTGTGGGGTTCTTCTTAGTTTTCTAGAAAGATCGAACAACCAGACACAAATCCTTTCTCCATTTAGTCTTTTTGATATACAATGTAGACTTTAAACTCCAGTCCTCCTCAGCACTGACTGCATGGATGAAGTATTCTCTCCTTATCTTCATCCTTTCCTCTTTTATTGGTTGATTAAGTTGTTAAGTAGAGTAGTAAAGTTCCTTCCTGCTCTTTCTTATTTAGGCAGTTGTACCATAGAACAATGCCACTGTGCAAAGCGTCACCGTCAATTTAATGATAAGAAAAGGCAAGAACATGGTTTTTGTGAAAGTTATGACCCCAGACGTGCCATCTGGTAACCATTAGTGATAAGATGAGGATTCATGTTTGTGTTGAGTCATGTTTGAGCTGAGATAAGCCCTTTATATTTGAGTCGTGAGGCACTTAGCTTTCGTTTTCAAACATGAGTATTTACATTCCCATATTTACAAAATGTGATTGTTTGTTTTGCAGCATGAGACCGCCTCTCTGGCAATGTTTGACTACCTTGTGGAGGACAATAACCTGAGACCGGTGATGGAGCAGCATGGCTTGGTGCTACCTGAAGACCTGGACTTTATCAAGGAGCAGATTGCTGGACCGCTGGACAATAAACCAGCTCAAGGCAAGGTATTTGCTGGTTCTGCCTTACATGGAACCATCACCCCAGGCTTAAAGCTAAGCTTGATAGCCATGGAAAACTAGCATGAATTTGAATGTAGCATTTCCTTGGGACTCCATCTTTTTTCAGATTTAGTTAACTTTTGCACTTTGCATTCTGCCTCGGGAAGGACTTTCATTGTTCTGAAAGCTGTTACCCCAGAAGAAAATCTTTTAAATTAACTGTGAACAGTTAAGATTCTTGACAAAAACAAATGTGGTGAATAAAACTAATCCTGATTCACGACTCTCTTGTCCTCCCCAGTGGCGTTATAAAGGGCGTCCAGAAGACAAGTCCTTCCTCTATGAAATTGTGGCCAACAAAAGAAATGGTATAGATGTAGACAAGTGGGACTACTTTGCCAGGTAGGGGATGTTGACCAATAGAAGCTCATACTTCTCTCTGCTGTTTTTTTCCCTTTTTTTGGTATATATTTTTCAATCTCTGTCTTCTCAGGGACTGCTACCATCTGGGAATCCAGAACAATTTTGACCACCGCCGCTTCCTGAAGTTTGCCAGAGTTTGTGATGTGGATGGTCAAAAGCACATCTGCACGAGAGACAAGGTGCAGAAGTTATTATGGTTTCTTTTGGTACATTTTTTGAACGTTTGACCCGTTTAGGTAGTTTATAATGACTAACATACAAGTCATTTATTTAACAGGAGGTGGGCAATCTCTATGACATGTTCCACACGAGGAACTGTCTCCACAGGAGAGCCTACCAGCACAAAGTGGGCAACATCATAGAGATGATGTGAGTAGCTTGTGGATCTGATGATGTTTGTTGTCATTCCTGTATGGTAAACTGGTATTATGGAAAATGGTTCTTTATCATTTTTTGTATATTTTTTAGGATCACTGAGGCTTTCCTAAAAGCAGACAAGCACATCCAGGTGGAAGGCTCAAAAGGGAAGATGTTCACTCTCTCCACAGCCATAGATGACATGGTGGCCTACACCAAGCTCACAGGTGAGTGGACAGGGAAAAGAGGACACAGATGAGGTACATAATTGCCTCATCTGTACCATCTCTTAATTACATGCTGGGTTACTGAGACCTACTCTGTGAAAACTACTCAGATGTTCAACAAGTTGATGTTTCAAGTATTCAAGCTCCTGTGACTGCCTTTCCTTTCCTGTCTGTGGCCACTAAGATGGCTCCACAGCCTGATACAGCAGCTCAGAAATAAATTCTGTAATGTTCAATTTTGATGAACAGGTTATTTATGCATTAGTAAACTCTTTGTTTGATATCCAGCTTGTAGTTTGTAGTAGTGTTGAAATTAGCTACAATTCAATTTGGAAATGTTTTAAATGTGTCGCTGATTTATAACCGTAGATGGGGAAACTGGATAGGCAGCCCCACAGGCTAACAACTATGCCAAGCCATAGACAAAAAGCTCACTTATCTGAAAGAAGAATGGGTAAGAGTTATAAGTATAGGGGTATCAAATGTATCACATTAAAATGCTACATGTATACATTTTTTCAGGTTGTGATTGCTGCATGTACTAAAACTATAAGAGACGTTTGTCTGTTTGTTTTTGTTTAGTTTAGTTTAGTTTTGATCATGTTTTCTGTGGGAGCATTATATGTTTTTTCTTTGTGGGCTTTTGTGTATTGTAAAATCTTTATTTAAGAATAAATACATTGAAAGAGAGAAAATAAAACAAAAATTAAACTGGAGGAACACAATAAAATATATATATATATATATATATATATATATTTAAAAAACAGTTACATTTCCAGTCCTGTCAAAAAATTCCCCTAGTGTGGTTGTACCTTGTACAGTGGAGTGGTTTGGCTCTTAAATGTATGTATTTATTTTTTTCATTTAAAAGGACCATGCATATTAATTAACATTTTTGTAAATATGCCAGAATTAGCCAAAAGGCTAGTTTACATCCGTAGTCCCTTGCAAGATGTTAAAAAAGCTCCCTAAAAAGATCAAGATTAAACAAAAAATTATAATAAAGTATAGTAAAATAAAAATAAAAAAGGGAGGGGAGAAACCAGAACACAAACAAAAAAGAAAAGAAGAAAAAAAAGTACAAATAACACCATACCATTAAAAATGACTGAAGAGCTACATAAATGATGGTAGTTGCAAAGTATGCACAACATTGTCCTCATCTTTTTTTGAGCAGGAATGACTAACTGCAGCATTTACTCTACAGGGTAATGGATATTTTTAATTAAAATAAATGATCATTAATACAAAACCACTAATTTGGCAAACAATTTTAAAAGTGAGAGTTGAATTAACATCTTCCAATAAAAAGTGGTTACTTCTTACCTCATTTTTATTCTGAGTCAATTTGTCAGAGTCAGAGCTTTTTTTTTCTCCCCCTGACATATTGTTTATTCTTGCTCAGCTCTTTGTTGGCTTGAATTTAGAGTGCTTGTGCCAATCTGAAGTGTGTGCTCACCCACATGTGGATGGATCAGAGTCTGCTTTTGCAATGGTTCCTTTTTAAAGTGCTAAATGCTTTGACCACACCAAATGGAAGCAGAAGTGTGAACGTGCCTATTGTATCAAGAATAATCCTGCTTTAATGAGATCACACAAAATTGATTAAAAAAACCTAGAAATCAGTTGTATTCCTCATATACAGTTATTTTGTGTGGCGTATTTTAATAAATATAATTTTGAGTTCTTTACTTTGGATAAAAAGGAGTTCTTTAACGCAAAATGTATTCCAGTACAAGCTTGAATCCACTTTAATTCATGATAGTAAAATAAATTAATCTTTAAATAAGACTCCTTGCAACTTTGTTTTACAGTTTCACTTCAGCCCTCCTGTTTATATTGACAATATTAAGATGGTTGAGGTAAAAAACAGGTCTGAAAACAGTTCTAAGGATAGAGCCTTTACACTTAACACTACAAAGAAAAAATTATTCAGTGAGGATGGTGAGGTCTCTGTTTAATCTGATCTGACTCATTCACTTTATGTTTGATTTGTAGATCATGTGTTTGAGCAAATACTCAACTCCTCCTCCTCTGAGCTGGCTGAAGCGAGGCAGATTCTACACAACATCGTCTGTCGACGCCTCTACAAGTGTCTGGGCCAAACCCAAGCAGATAAACCCATAATCGTCAGCCAGGTGTGTGTGTGTGTGTGTGTGTGTGTGTGTGTGTGTGTGTGTGTGTGTGTGTGTGTGTGTGTGTGTGTGTGTGTGTGTGTGTGTGTGTGTGTGTGTGTGTGTGTGTGTGTGTGTGTGTGTGTGTGTGTGTGTGTGTGTGTGTGTGTGTGTGTGCGTGTAACCGTCTTTTTCTTTTCTGTTCCAATGTGTCTATTTGTGGATATGATTAAGTACTAAGCCATATTAGATTAGATTAAATCAAGTGAAACTTGTTTGTGTCATTGTCCAGTAAGTATATGAGAGTTGATTCGATTTTTGAAAACTGGATTAACGAATGGACAGAGAGAGGATCAAATTTGAGCTAAAAAAATTGTTTGTATATAAAGATGTGCCAGCACTGAGACTAGAATCATGAGTCAAATGTCATGTAATATCCCTGTACAGATGATATATGTTTTTTCACTTCTTGCTCTTTTTCTTTCACAAGGATAAAATTCACAGCTGGGAGGCAGATTTAGCGACGTCCATCCCTGAGAACAACCCCCCGGATATCTGTCTGCAGCCAGAGGACTTTGTAGTCAATGTGAGCTTTCCAATATTAGTATAATCAAATTTAGCTCAGTTATAAGCCAATGCTTCTGTTTATGCGTCTTGCCCCTTAATAATCTGCCGCCTCTCTTTTTAGGTTATTAACTTGGACTATGGGATGAAGGAAAAGAACCCCATCAACAATGTGCAATTCTACTGCAAGGATGACCCGGACAAAGCCATCAGGATTCGCAAGAACCAGGTTCGAAGCAAGAAAAACAGAATTTTAATCTTACTCACTATGCATGAGTAATTCATCTTGCGGGCATATTCTGTTCCATGCATTTAACTTATTTGTTGAAGCCCCTGTTTCAACTGTATCCCTCAAAATAAACTGTGCCGCCCTCTTTCTTTTTAGGTGTCTAAACTTCTCCCTGAGAAGTTTGCAGAGCAGCTGATCAGGGTCCACTTCAAGAAGACTGATGAAAGGAGTCTGGAGGCCGCCAAGAAGCAATTTGTCCAGTGGTGCATGGACAATAACTTCTCAAAGCCACAGGTACAGTGTCACAGTGTTCACAGTGTTCACAGTGTTCACAGTATTCACTCATCTGCAGCTAGAAACTCTCCCTTGAGAATTAGAACCTTTGTTTTAATGACACAGTCTTCCTTCACAAAGTCTAAATTAACAATGATGGGACAGTAGTGTACCTCTACTCCAAACTATACGTTTATCAGCACTTTCTGACAAATGTTGACTAAGAGGCAATAATGTCTCATTTATTTCAGACGTGGCCGCCTGAAATACTTTACTTCACATTTAGATCTGCATCTCACAATCAGCTTTATTGCTGTTCTTCCACCCTCTTGTGGCCAGACCCTGTAATTAAGTGTTTACATGATTTCCGAATTGTTAGATAGTCCCTCTCATAGCTACCAAAAAAAACACCTGCATGATTTTAGAGTTCAGTTTAAAAATTAAGAGCTGTGACGTACTGCCACGCAGCTGTCCTGATGACATCGTTGTTAATGTAAACTCTACACTGTTCTAGTTAACACCCATGTCTCTTGCTTGTATTGACACACAGAATGGGGACATAATAGCTCCCGAGCTGACTCCTCTGAAAGCAAGCTGGGCAAACAACAATGAAGGGGAGGACGGTGAAGGTTGCAGCTCCAGGGAAGTCCCCAATCCCAGCCGGAACGGACAAAAGGGACGCAAAACTCTAACTTACTAAGAGGAGGAGAGCAGATACCCTTGTTCGGTGGTGGACAGAAGGAAAAGTGTGGAGTGAAAACTATATTTTTTTTTACAGGGTGAGGGTGTTGATGAGCACAGAGAATATTAATATCATACATTCTGTTTGGAACTCAATTTTTACTCTAAAAACAAAATATTTTCAAAGTTTCAGGGAAGAGAAATCAGAAATGCATATTCAGGGTTTGTACTCAGGGCTTTTTACATATCCTTCTTCAGTAATCTACACACAGTTCAGTTTTAGTAAGGGCTTTTTACATATATCCTTCTTCAGTAATCAACTCACAGTTCAGTTTTAGTAAGGGCTTTTTACATATATCCTTCTTCAGTAATCAACTCATAGTTCAGTTTTAGTAAGGACTTTTTATGTAAATCCTTCAGTAATCAACACATAGTTCACTTTCAGTTTCATTATTTTAATCAGTATTTCCTTTTTGACATAAGTTTTTAGTTGGAGCTACATTTTTCACATCTTTTAAGTTATTGTTTTATACAATGTGCAATTCATTAGCCTACTATCATCAAAAAAAATCATGGTCAAAGTTTACACAAAAAAAAAGCACATTGTATTTCAGGTCTGTGTCTTTTTACAGATGATGTGTTTCAGAGTAGTAATTTATTTAGCTTTTAAGAACACCAGATATGTGGTCAAAAACGTAATCTCAATCATCAGATGGTTTCTGGCTTTGAAAGGCAGCATTCAGTTTTACATTTGGAATTTTCTTTGGTTTAATTTGATCTTACCTTTTGTTTATTTATTTTTCAAAGCTCTTTATTTTGTATTCTTGAATGCATTGTGTGTTTTTTACTATTTTGGATACCAGTTACAAATTTGACCTCTTAGCTAGATTTTAAATGCTGCCTCATCAAACTTGCTTTATTGGTGGTTGTTTTGATTTGCTTTATGTAAAAGAAAATATATATATTGAAGATTGTAGAGGGAATCCTTCCAAAGTGTTTGCAAAGAGCCTTTGAATGGTGTTACGATTGAAAGGAGTTGAAAATAAAAATCTTTCCCTCAGTTGTGTCCTCTTGTAGTTAAAGTTATTGATGTTTTTTGTACACCACAGATAAATGTGTATTTTTGTCATGTAGAAAGCTGAATTTTACCTCCTGAAAGCACTGTTGTGTTTGGACATAAAAAATAAACAGTGGTTGCTGTCGTTTCTAACAATCTCAATCACCAGTCAGTTCAGATGTGTTTTAATCAATATAGCAACAAATCACTGTACATTTTTTCACACTTACACATATAGCAGGACTAGACTTTGTGATATTTACAGACCCATAATGAGTCCACCAATGAGAAATTAACAAGCACAGTGACAATAAAACTTCACATTCAACAGGCAGACATGTCAAACATCTGCCATGTCTTAAAACTAAAGATTTGACTTTAAAACAGTTTTAACCCTTTATTGTTTACTGGAAAATATCCCCTACACAGTCGAGGCAGATGGCTGTCTAACATGAGTCTGGTCATTGTAACTTGCTAAATGGCACAAAGTGCTCTGCTCATGGTGGATTAACCCTCCTGTTATGTTCGTTTTTTAGGGACAGCAATAATGTTCCTGGGTCAACTTGACCCGGGGCAGATTTAGTTATCCAAAAGTGTCCAAACCCAAAAAAATCCCAATAAACATTTTTTAAATCTCATTACTAACCATTTAAATCAATATTTAGTGCCATGGTGTTCTTTCATCCTCACAGATCATCGTTCAATGAGGATAACTCACTCGTTTTTTATGAAACTCATGTTAAAACTTTCTTAATGTACATTTGAAAGACCTAAATATATAAATACAATAGTTTTACATGACTTAGATTTTTTATTTTTTATTTTACATTTGTAATTATAGTTTTTTTTATGAAGTCTTGTTGATAAATTAACAAGAGACACCTCTTCTGTCACATGCTGCCCAGATTTTTATGCTGTATTTAGCTGGTTTCGAAGGCAAATATATTAAATGGCCTTTCATCCACTGTGACATTAGAAATGCGAAATAATACTTTTAACATTTTTTTTTAGATTTTTGAACTTTAAAATAACAACATAACAGGAGGGTTAAGATGAGACTGGATCTTGTCATGTCTTGATGTTGGGTATTTGTTAATAATATAACAGAGTATGGTCACTCTTTTTGACCATACTCTGAAAAACTGTCACATCGTCAGCATGAAGACTTTTGTAGTACACAGACATCATGCAGTGCACTTCCTTTGTTGGCTAATATAGGCTGGTTTGATTGAAGACTCCTCAATTTAAGACAATGTGATGGATAGATTGTGGCAAAACCTAGATAAATTGGTCTGGAGGACAGGTGAGCCGTCTGTATTTCACAAATATTAATGCTCCCATAGGCTGTGCTCAATCACAGGTCGCTGGCAGGGTGGCAATAACAGATGGTACTAGAAGGAGCTACACATCTGCATTGAAACGTTAAGCTGCATGAACACAGTTTAAACCTTTTTCCAACTGGGAGCCCCTTCAAAACAGACCATGTTTGTATACCGGTGTGTCTTATACAACAGATTTTATGGTATGTCTCAAAAAAAGTTTAGATTTAGCAATTGGCATGTGCCCACAGCGCCAGGAGGAGAGAGAGCAGATGGTGGAGATCAACCCCAAATTCTTTAGCACCACTGACAGCATTTGGTAAAGCTAAGTGTAAAGGAATTTCTGAAATCTGAATTTGGAGACACTGAGAGCTGATAGAGCAGCAGGTTCTTTTAAAACCCTGATTGATGTAAGACCATGGATCATGTTAGGCATAACTGTTTGATAGAATGGGATGTTACGGGTCCAACAGCATGAAAAGACAGATTGAACAAGGTGCGTGATCTGTTATAAAATAAGATGACTTTTGCAATTTAAAAAAGAATGCCTTTATTGGAGAGAGACAGGTAATGTGGGGAGTAGAGAGTGTGGGAAGACATGCAGGAAATGGGGTGAATTGAATAAGCGAGCTGCGTCGAGGACTACAGCCTCTGTATGTGGGGCGCGTGCTTAAACTGCTAGGCCAACAGCGCCCCACTTCATATTTAGAATTCAGTTTTCAAAAACAAAAGGGTGGCTATTTCTGTATTTGATCTATTAAGACTAATACCTGGAACCCAAAAAGAGTTAAGGTAGACTTGGATACAAAGTTTTAAAGGCTTTCAGTGCATGTGTCTGATCATGGGTGAGATAAAGGTCTCTTCATATAATGTTGTTGAACAGACAGAAGCCCAGTAAACTGACAGGATACATGTCAAATATATGCATGTATGCATATATGCATTAATAAATATATTTTCTTGAAAAAGGAACACTCAGAAGATCTGGCGAAGAATAATTCTTCTTTAAAACTTTCTGAACACAATACATTTAAAAAGCATGAAAGCAACAGTTTTTTCTTTAAACAGTAGTAAAGTCCATCATATTGCACCTCTATTGTTCACTAATGAACATACTTTATCTTATTTTTATCTGTACAAAAAGCAGATGTCAACTACATTTCCTTCCTTTTTAGAAGTTAAGGTGCTTAGTAATTTCTCTGTTAGAAAAATGTTCATTTAGTAGGCAACAGTTCACTGGTATTACATTAAAATATACATTTCAACACAGTTTTCTGATTTATTTATAACAAATTTAAATAAAACATGTTTTATCTCTATTTGAATATAGATATGTTACAGACTTCCCCGAGTAGAGGTATGAATGCCACCTAAAAGCCCTAACATGAACAGTGATCAAACGAGAGTGAGGGATAGGACTGGTTCTCAGTAGGGGAAAACTGAAAAGGGGTCCGCTAACCTTCACCGGTCTTCAGGGGAATATACTGGTCGGCGTGGGTGGCGAGGGACGAGCCCAAGCGTCTTCTTATGAGTTTAATAGTTGTTTTGTTTGGTTGGAATAAGTCTTTAAAAAGTGCTGTTGGTTCTCCGAAGGTTTGTGGTCGTCTCTGGTTGAGTCCGGTCTTGATGAGTTGTAGAGATGTGTCATGATCAAAAGTTGCGGCTCTGAGAGCCGATGCTTTATAGTGAATCAGAGGAGCCGGCTCGCATCGAGAGAGCCGGCTCCCAGTTTTTGCCTTTCGCTGCTTAGCTCTCGCAGTGCTCAGCCCCAGCTCTGCTCACGACAGATCTAACCCTAACCCTAACCCTAATCCCAACCCTAAACTTAACCCTTACCCTTACCCTAACCTTAACCCTAACCCTAATCCCAACCCTAAACTTAACCCTTACCCTAACCTTAACCCTAACCCTAACCCTAACCCTACGGCTACAAAAGATCCTAAATTAAGAGCCGTTCAGGAGTCAATCCCAATTTCCACATGAGAACCAGTCAAACAAAAAAAAAAAAGAAAAGAAGAGGAGGCTTAAGGTATCCCTTTGTCCTAACAATACAGCTGTTGTGTTTCAGTGTTGTGGTGATCTTGGCAGACCCAGCATCGACAAGACATCATTCTTAGAACTCCGTTTCTTCCATTCTGTAGGGATTGTTACAATAAACACGTCATCACATTAACTTTCACTGAGTGTTCATTGAGTCTCTATTCTTATCTCAAATGTTAGCCAGGCAAAGCAACCATTTATACACTTAGGTGCAAGTCTAACTGTCTCAAACAGACAACTGACCTGAGAGTCTCCAGTTGATAGTGTGGACTCTTCAGGACCTCAGACAACAGCTTTACACCTGATTCCTGCAGGTTGTTTTTCCTCAGGTCCAGTTCCCGCAGATGGGATGGGTTGGATTTCAGAGCTGCTGCCAGAAAAGCACAGCCTTCATCCGTGATTTGACAGTGTATCAATCTGCAGAAATTAGAGGGTTGTTGTTACATTTAATACAAGATCACTATGCCATGTAAGCATACATACACTAAATTATGTTCCCCAAATGAATAGATGCATCATTGCAGGGCACTGAACAGTACCATCATGATGCACCCAAAAACAATAAACGCATTTCTAACCAACAAAAGAACTATTACACTAAATCATTCTTGCTCTCCAGAACATTTTATGAAAAATGTTGCTTATTCAGAGGAAAACCAAATTTCTCACCTCAGGGTCTCCAGTGTACAATGTGCATTCTCTAGGCCGGCTGACAGCATGTTTATCCCTGAATCTTGTACATCATTGTCACCTAGGTCAAGCTCTTTAAGACTGGAGTAGTTAGGCTTTAAAGCTGAGGCCAGAGAAGCACAGCAAATGTCTGACAACCAGCAGCCCCTCAATCTGAATAAAATATTAAAGCATGTCATTAGGGAGTATAGGGTTACAATGCTGTTTAAAACATTATAGGCTTATGTAATTGAAAAAAATAAATAAAATGAAAGCTGTGGTGAGTTTAAAGCATGAAGAATTAAAGAAATTTAACGAAAAAAAGAGAGCAGCCGTCCTCAACAAGAAACTAAAAAACACAGGTTCTTCACGACACTGTAGTCTAATTCAGATTAAAGCAGCTTTATATAAAATTATGGTCAGGACACCAAGAAATCCAAGCTCAAAAGATATCAAATAATGTGTTGTAATGCACTCAATAATCATGGTTTGATAGTGTTTTCCAGATAAATACGATACAGACTAAAGCACATTTGTATAAAGCCAGTTGTTGTTTAAGAAGTGACTGTGTCATGCTGTTTATATAGAATTCTGTTAAGTGTGAATAACAAAACAAAAACCTTTATACTGACATGTCCGAATTAATTTCACTGAATTATTAATTCAATTTTCGTATTAAAGTAAAATTGAAAACACAATGACTGACCTCAGAGCTTTCAGTCTACAATGAGGACTCTCCAGACCCACACATAGCAGTTTCACTCCTGAATCCTGCAGATCATTATTACTCAGCTCCAACTCTCTCAAACTGGAGGGGTTGGACATGAGAGCCGAGGCCAAAGACGTACAGCAGTCCTCTGTAAGCCCACATCGATCAATCCTGTAAATATAGCAGCGACATTACATTATTCATAAGGCTGGAATAAATGTTTATTTGTAAAGCACCTTTCATACAATTATATTGTAACACAAAGTGCTGTACATAAAAATAATTATAGGAGTAATACAATAGAATAAATCAATAATAAAAAAGAAGTTAGGAGATAGTGTCTACACTCACCTCAGATACGTCAGCTTACATTGAGGAGTCTGCAATGCTTCACACAACAGAATGACTCCTCCATCCTTAATCTTATTCTTACTCAGATCTACCTCTTTCATGTGTGAGGGGTTGGACTTCATAGCTGAGGCCAGATGTGCACAGCTGATTTCTGACAGTCTGCAGCAACTTAATCTAGACAAGAAGTAAGAAAGAGGCAGCATATTTGTGACAGCATTTCTGGTGATGGTTATTCTACTCATCATTGTATCCTATGCAATAAGGTTAGTTGGGCATCCCGTTCAGTGACAACATTAGGCATTGTTTAACTTCACATTATGGAGCCTTCACTGATATTTTACCATTGTATATTACTTCCATTATAAACTGGTCCCATAGTTGTTAAAAATATGGCATAACCATAGTAGTACCAGACAATGCTTTAAGTATGGACCATCATACAGAGCAAACAGAGTTGGATAGGTCACTAAATTCCACTCCAGGTGGGTCCCACAATCAATGCAACCCCTTAAACAAAACTACAGTTATGATACAAAACTCATCACTGCCTCAAAACTGACAAACTTGCACTTACTTTAGAGTTTCCAGTCGACAGTGTGGACTCTCCAGTCCAGCAGACAGAAGCTGGACCCCTGAATCCTTGAGGTAGTTGTTGTTACTCAAGTCTAGCTCTCTCAGACAAGAAGAGGTGGACTTAAGTGCTGATGCCAGAGAATCAGCACAACTTTCTGACAAACTGCAGCTCTTCAAGCTGAAAAATTGGATAGAGGAAATATTTCAAACAATAACTCAAACCAGGTCCTTTTTGTCACTATCTGTAGCTCATCACTGCTGTGCTTTTACAGACAGGCGCTTACAATTTGTTGTATATAGTGATCGACAACACGTCTCTATGTCTTCCTGTTGAAAATAAAGTTGAAGCCGAAACAACCTCTGTGAAATTTTCAATTTGGAAGACAGACTCTGCACAGTGATGATCGGCTGGTGGAGCTGAGGCATTTATGTCCCACCCCTTCTGCTAACCAAATCACATACTCATCTGACTGAAGAAACAGAGAAGACTGGCACAGTAACGTGTTCTTGTTTTCTCATTTAACCCATGTCCCATCTGTTAACATTGAGGGGGCATGTTTTATGACCTATACTGCAGCCGGTCAGTACAGGGAGCCCCAAATTAATTTCCCTTCACTTTTGGGGAGCTGCCATGTTGTCCATCTTCGTATATAGTCAGTGACATTAACTGAATATTAAATGCCATTTTATGTATTTGGATAGTTGTTATCATAATACAGTTGATTTGTCCCAATTCATGGGCTGCAGGTTTAATTTTAAGACCAAATGCATCACAGCCTTGTTTCAAAGGCTGTCCCATTTAAAGGCTCTTCAAAATGCAGCTGACATTTGTCCTACTGTCCTATGTGCATCCTTCATGGCCCAACATATCATGTGATTCTTTCAGCCCCAAACTCTCAAGCTGCAGAGTGATACACTGTTGAATAATAGTTTTTTGGTTTCAACTCAATAGCAAGCTGTATAAATGTTATAAAAAACAGATGCATTGAGTGTTGTGTTTAAGTTACGTGAGGCTAGCTTTGCCAGCGTAAGGGCCGGAACAGCTAGAATTTACTCTGTGCAGGCTGTGACGGCATGGTCCTTCAAAGGCTACAGCCCCTAAATTAGGACACAGCTGGTGATAAGCACAAGGACAACAAAGGGGAAAAGGAAGGGAATAATGAGACATTAAAGAGCTGTCTAAAAGTTATCTGACCTTAAAATCTCCAGTCTACAGTTTGGACTCTTTAGCCCAACAGACAACAGCTTCACTCCTGAATCGAGCAGATAGTCGTTTTCACTCAGATCCAGCTCTCGCAGATGAGAAGGGTTGGACGCAAGAGCTGAGGACAGAACTTCACAATGCCACTCTGAGAGTCCACTGCAAGCAAGTCTGCAAATAGTTTTTAAGTAAAGTTAGAATCAACTGGTGAAGTGCTGAAAATAGCTAGGTCTCTTACAGGTAAGGAAGCATTATAATAAAAGTAAACTTCAGTGTGTCATTATTAAGTTGCACATCTCTGTAGCACATTCTGAGATACAAAATGCCAGAGTTGTTCAGAGCTTTCAAGGCCTTTTTTCCATAAAAGTAAATATATGAAGGAAAGCATTGTACAAGAAGCTTGATATGTTGCCTTTTACAGAAATTGCAATAATGATAAAGTTACTTTAAACTACTGATATTAGCACCCTGACTCACCTAGCACATCTGCAGTTTCTAACAGCTGGGAGCAATCTCCGCCTTCCGTCACCTGATGAGTTATATTTCTTCAGGTCCAAAACATCAAGAACCTCATCTGACATCTGCAGCATGTAGGCAAGAGCAGAGCAATGTGTCTTTGTAAGTTTTTTCTCTGATCTGTTCCCTGACTGCAGGTACTCTTGAATATCCTGATGCACTGAGTGGTCATTCATCTCCATCAGACAGTGGAAGATGTTGATGCTTCTGTCAGGAGAGATATCATAAGCATTCATCTTCTTCAGGTTGTGTATCGCTTTCTGGATGCTCTCTGGATTGCTCGCTGTCCAGCCTACCAGACCTTTTAAGAGATGGTGGTTGGAGTCCAATAGCAGGCCATGAAGGAAGCGAACAAAGAGGTCCAGGTGGCCATTTTCACTGCTTAGAGATTTGTCAACAACTCTACTGAGAAAGGTATCCAGACCTGGCTCGTTGCCATTTCTATCCCAGTCTTCTCCCAAGAAAGTTGCCAGCACTTTTATATCCTTGTTCAGATAACAGTTGATCATGTAGACAGCAGCAAGAAACTCCTGAATACTTAAATGAACAAAGCAGTAAATCATTTTCTGAAAGAGTACACACTCTCTTTTGAAGATTTCTGTGCACAATCCAGAGAAAACTAAGGCTGCTCTGACATCAAGACCACATCGCTCCAAGTCCTCCTGATAGAACATCATATTCCCCATTTCCAGATTTTCAAATGCAAGTCTTCCCAACTTCAGCAGGACATCCTTATCAGTCTGCATCTGCTCCTGTTGGATGTCTTCTGTCTGCATCTGCTCTTGATGGAGGACTTTAGTCTGCATCTGCTCTTGTTGAATGATTTCATGCTCCTCGTTATACTTCTGTGTATTCCTCTTTGTCTGAACCAGCAGGAAATGTAAGTACATCTCAGTCAGAGTCTTGGGCAGCTCTTTTTGGTCTGTAGTCCACATGTGCTGCAGGACTGTGGCAGTGATCCAACAGAAAACTGGTATGTGACACATGATATATAGGCTCCTAGATGCCTTGATATGTGAGATCATTCTGCTGGACACAGATTCATCATTGAATCTCTTCCTGAAGTACTCCTCTTTCTGAGTGTCAGTAAATCCTCTTACCTCTGTCATCCTATCAATGTGGGAGGGAGGGATCTGATCAGCTGCGGCAGGTCTGGAAGTTATCCACAACAGAGCTGAAGGAAGAAGATTCCCCTTGATAAGGTTAGTCAAGAGCACATTGACTGACGACTGCTGGTTAACATCAGACACTATCTCATGGTTCTGGAAATCCAACAAAAGCCTGCTTTCATCCAAACCATCAAAGATGAACAAAACTTTGCAGAAAGCAAGCCTTTGTGCTGTGACCATGTGTAGTGCGGGATGGAAATCATGAAGCAGCCTCAAGAGACAGTACTGCTCATCTCTGATCAAGTTCAGCTCCCTGAAAGAAAGCAGAATCACAAGGCTGATGTCTTGATTCTCAAGACCCTCAGCCCAGTCAAGAGTGAACTTCTGCACTGAGAAGGTTTTGCCGATGCCGGCAATTCCGTTTGTCATAACTACTCTGATTGATCCCTTTTGGCCAGGTAAGACTTTAAAGATGTCATGGCATTTGATTGGAGTTTCATGCAGGGTCTCGTTTTTAGATATAGTCTCAAGTTGCCACACTTCATGTTGGACATTAACTCCTTCACACTGTCCTTCAGTGATGTACAGCTCAGTGTAGATCCTGTTCAGATGGGTGCGAGTTCCTGCTTCAGCATTGCCTTCTACTGCAAATTCACATCTTCGGCTGAGACTAATCTTATGAGTGTCTAAAACCTCCTGCAGACTACCAGTGCCTGAAAATATGCAAAAAAAAAGTTGTTTATATGTTTATGCAGTTTCTTTCCATCACAAGGTGAACCTATGCTAATGCTGGTTTATCACAGCCGAAACTGATGTTGATAATTAGAGAGCAGGTTGGCCAATGGTCGATATGTCACATCAATATCACATTGTTTTGTTCCCTTTTTTTGCATTTCCTAAAAAACAGCAATTACATACAAAATATGTAGCATTTTGTATTGTGTTGTACTGTGTACAATGACAATAAAGGCATTATATTCTGTAAAGTAAAATGTTGCCACAAGGGACCTCTTAAATTCCATTCTGCTGTAATTATTACAAATAAAATAAACAAGGTAAATATTGGTGTTAAAAAAGTAATTTACACTTCCAATATTTCATACACATTAGCTAGTGACAAGTTTTAGCATATTAAGAGAAGTCAATGATGATCAGGTTACTTAATAGAACCAAAAGTTTAAAAAAAAAAAAAGAAAAGACAATTACCTTCTTCAATTCTATTTCGACCAGGTGTTTGCAGTCTAGGATTCTTCCTGCATCTTTTTCCACAATCAGGACAAGGAGGATTTCCTGGTGAGTTGCATTCCTCCCAGTTTAAAGCAATACACTGCTTGCAGATGCAGTGTCCACAGCTGGTAGTTTGTGGATGTCTCAGGACCTCCTTACACAAACCACAACATGGCAGCTCATCCTTGATACATTCACCAGTCCTTTTCCTTTCTCTGTAATTATAAGGACATATCATAGTAACTCTGCCGTCATGTTCAACCCTAAAAAATTGTGCAGTTTCAACATGGTTTTTCCCTATTAATATATTTTCATCAGTACTAGTGCTTAGTCAAATTATAACAGAGTAAGAGGTGTATTCTCAGGATATCAACTGCAACCCTTATTAAAAAAAAGTGTGGACGCTATGTAAAATGTTGATTAAAAACAGATTTTGATGGTTTGCAGTCATTTTAACCCAATATTAAAATGAAAATAATGCAAAAACAACATGTCAAATGTTAAAACTGGAAAAAAAAAACTATTGTTGCATGAAAAAGAAATGCTTATTTCTTAAACTGAACCCAGCAACAGGTTTAGAAAAAGTTGGGACAGAGACAGTAAAACACTGAAAAAGTTGTGTAACGCTGAAAAAAAATACATAGTAACATCTCCCAATTAATTCAGTTAATTGGCAACAGGTACGAAAAGATGAGAGACTGTGTGAGCAAGTAGTCCAATAATTCAGAATAATTTACAACTCAGCAAAAATTTTAGAAGAATGTGGAGATTTAATTTATTTACAGTACATAATATCATGAAGAGATTTAGAGAACCTGGAGAAAGCTCAGTAAAAAAGAGACAACTAAAACTGAATGGCTGGGTTCTTTGGCCTTCAGGTGGCACTACATTAAAATCAGACATGACTGTCGGAAAAATCACTGCATGAGCTCAAAATCACTGCCAGAAACCACTATCTGTGACCACAGTGCAGAGAATACAAAATGCTGAGCAGCAGCAGTAGCAGTAGGTCACTGTGAACAACCTTATCTAGCCTCCTTTTTAAACTCCTACAATTTACGCTGTGTGAAAATAATTGGGATGCACTGAAGCTGTAAAAAGTTATAACTACATACAAAATGTTTACACCTAAGAGAGGTTTTTAAAATAATGATACCCTTGTTCCTCCTGATCTAAGTCTTACAGGAATAACAGCCGGCACTCTTTCCTTAATGTTTGTTTACTGCCTTATAATGTCAATACAAATCTGTTTTCTGTAATATGTGATTGGTTATTAGTCCCCCTAGAGAAAACAGGAAAAAATAGTTTTTTTCTGCTGTGGATAAACATCAAATAAAGTCTTACTTTGTTTGAAAAAGTCCAGGTTCATTATTGAAGGCAAGAGGAACATCTTTGGAGTGGTCACTCTTCAGGGACAGACAGGTGGACACTGGAGAGTCTGTTCTTCTTGGCCCGTCTTTTTCACCAAACCTTATCTTTGGACTAAATTTAAAATAATAAACACACAATGAAAACAATTAACTACAGAACCTGGGTAGATATAGAAGGAACATTCAGATTACACTCTTTAACTGTGTTTTTTTATTTAAAAATTATTTAAACATTTGAGCTTTGAAGGATTTACCACCAGGGCAAAATCTTTTGATCTGTGACCATGCCTACATGTATACATGTATGCAGAAGGACAGGTTTAATAGATATGTTTGAGATGAGTCTTTGCTGATATATTTTGACCATTTATTCTTATCTGATCTAGTTTCCAAAGAAAGAAGAGGAAAGAGAAAGATGTTTTTGTTTAAAGCTTTCAATTGAAATGCTGTACAAGGGCCCCTTTGTGTAGATACAAATTGAAACCTGTTAGTCAATCAAACTAACTTAATTAAATAAGGCAGTTGCTTGTGTTTTTTGTGCTTTAATCATTCATGTTTGTTTTTTTGAATCTCAAAAAACACAAAAAATTTGCCTCTACCAATATCAATGCATCAACAACCTAAGATCATTTTTGTACTTCTTATTTTCGTTGAGTAAATATGCATGATAGCATAGTGATTGTAGAGAAAAAAATAATAATTTCCTCAGCTGGCCTCACTCACTGAATTGTTAAATGACTCTTTCAACCTGGACTCTCGCACCAAAGATATAAGTTCAGCAGTCCAGTAACCATTACAGCCAAAGCTAACTGACATGTCAAATTTAAAAGACACTAATTTTAAGTATGTCATGTTGAATTAGAAAAGTGTTTGTCATGGGACATATTTATTTTTTGAAAGAAAGATGAATGAAAGAAAAAGTTTGAAAGCTAGTTATATCTGTACAAGCTAATGTTTTGACCCAGCAGAGTCCCTCACCACTGACTGTTGTGTGTAAGTGCCAAGGCTGAATAAGGACAGCACTTACCTTAAGTCAGATGGTCCCAGTTCATTACTGAAGGCGAGAGGAACATCTTTAGAGTGGTCACTCTTCAGTGATGGACAGGTGGGCGGTGAAGACTCAGATCTGGCTTCCTCATTCTCCCCACTAACGCTCATTTTTGGTCTAGGAGGACAATAGAAATAAAAACAAAGTAGCAGTGGCAGCAACAGTCACCTGATAAATTCTAATACAGTCATTATTTTCATACATTGTTAGTTAAGCTATATATATATATATTGAAATTATTTATTTGGAATAACCCCTTGAGATGTGTCATCTCGTTTTCGAGGGGGTCCTACAGTACAAATATATAATACACACGCAGGTCATTGGCTTTACAACAGTGAGTTAGAGCAGAGTAGTCTGGTTTGACAAGGTGCATTCCGGGAATGCTTAAATAGAGCAAAATATAACTGGGAATTTTTAACTGTGTGTAGGTATGTACAGAATAATAATAGAAAGTAGCTGTTTAGATGTAACGTGGAGACCGCTAGGCTGAAGATCCACCAAAATGGTATGGGGGCAGCTTTGGTTGCTTGGCAAGTAGTTATATTGGTGGAGCAAAATCATTATTACAAACACAAGAAGGCCCAAATATATAATTTGTGCTTAGAACTTTCTACCGCTATGTTGTATAACTGGTTGAAAAGCAATTTCACAATTGAGGTCGAACAAGTGCTGACAACATGTCCAGTCATTCTCTTTGGAACTGTGCCTTGCTTGTGACCTCGTGGCCATGACAGTTACAGCTAATTTTCTCTACAGCAAGAGTTCCCAAAGTGTGGGTCGGAAACCCCCGGGGGGGTTGCGAGACAAAAATGGGGGAATTGTGAGATGTCTTCCAGAATGTTTTTATTTTTAAAGTTATCTAAAAAAATAGTACATTTTACCCATTATAGTAAAAATATCACCAAAAATAGTTGCTGAACTTGAAATAAAACCCTGAAAATAGAACATGTACTGAGTTTTCTGCCTTTCTTTTTGCCAGATGATTCCTAAGTTTAGGGTTTGTGAACATCAGTAGCAGTAGGTTAATTCATAAAGGCACAGGAAACACAGCCACATGCTCTTGTAGGTAGGCTTATTTTCTGCAGTCCACCTAAATGAAGCCACATTAAAGCATTTTGAAGGACAGGGGGGGTTGCCAGTCTTTGGCATCTATATTTTGGGGGTCACGGGCTGAAAAGTTTGGGAACCCCAGCATAAGGCTACTCCCTCTTGTGGGATATTGCTTAAGCACTGAGAGGCACAGAAAACAGGAACCGGTGCTCTACAGCATGAGGCTACTCCCTCTTTTGGAATATTGCGTGTAAATCCTGAGTGGCACAGAAAACAGTAACCTATTGGAAGTATTTAAAAAACAGAACTAGAAACAGGGAATAAGATTAAAGTACGCCATAAAAGGTGTCCTAATATGATTAAATGAAAGGTTCAATCTTTCAAATTAGTCAACAAGTCCCATTTACATTCATGGCAAGCCAACATTAGGTCAACGTTATAGTAAAGTTAATTCAACCCATACAACCCATCTCTCTCTTTATATACAGCCTTATGTGGTCTGTGGTCTCAGAAAGGTAATTAGACCATGCCGTTTCATTGCCTTCAAAGATACATCCACACCTTTAACCAACCACCGCCCATTCACTTACCAGTCATTCGACACGTGAGTAGACCGATCCTTACTTCAAACCAGGCTACTTATTTGCTTTGCCAGCTTGGACGTATGTGCCTCCCGTTATCCTCATTCTTTATTCAGAGAAAGAAACAGCCAAATGAAATGAAACGCTGCCTGGTAGAAGTCATACAGTTGTATTTCCGCGTTCTGCGCCTTTGCCTGTCCCTGTCTTCAAGATGTTACGGTAAGTGGTAAGCCCGGTAAGCCCCATCCTTTCCCACACTTTCATAATAAAAAGCCTACAGCAAAATCAAGAGATCAAATGATAAGTACATTGTTGCCCACACGTGCTTCCAAACTGTTACAAAGTAAATAGTTAAATCGAATGTCAGCAAATAAAAAACATAAGGTGAATAAATCATAACCTTGATGCAGGGATTACTTCAGCTCAGCTTCAGATGCATAATATTCCATTATGTCCTTCATGTACCAGGTCATGCATGCATATCTGTTAAATCAGCATAATTATTTGTTTAACTGTAAATAGCCCTATAAACCCCTGAAAATGTGTCCACATGAAGTAGCCTATAGTTCATCATTTTAATGCCAAATGTAGTGTTCATCTCGACAACAATGGAGGTTAAAGTAAAGCTGTGCTTTCTAGCATGCAAGATGTAAAGCTTACATGCAAAACTGTTCCATTCATGAATATTTTCTTGGTGGACTAAAGACCAACCTGTTGTTAATGTAGCCTATCTATATTACATTTAACTTAGGCTACATTTATTTATTTTATTTATTTATTTATTTATTTAATTATTCAAGAGTAAAGGTGTTCATATACAGGTAGTAGAAGACAGTAACACATGTAAATTAAGTGAAGACAGATTAAGTAAGATAAACATATCATACAAACAGAAGATAGGACAACAATACAATATATATATATATATATATATATATATATATATATATATATATATATATATATATATATATAAGTAAATACACTTATGACAACAACAATTACTTATAAAGTAAATACACTCATAACAAAAAAAACTTATACAAAAATATGTAAATGTTTGTTACTATGAGTCTCAGGGAAAAAGGTGTTATAATAGTTCAGGAATTTAATAATAATAATAATAATAAATAATAATACATTTTATTTATGTAGTGCTTTTCACAGAACTCAAAGACACTTCACAAATAGCACACAACAAGAGACACAATAAAATAAATTAGAAACATAGTGGATATAAAAACATTAACAGTTAAAAGGAGATTTGATGCATTTTTTGGTCATTGACTAAAATATTTTTTTTAATAAGGGACATGAATTCTAGAAGGAAAATTGAAAACTTCGGAAGTGACTTTGAGAATTTCTGTTTGTGAATGAAAAACTTGGCATACAGTTTAATGAGGTTTATGATATAACTTAATTTAGGCTGCACGGTCGAATTGACTAACTTTTCTATGACGCACTTGCTTCACTCCTCGGACTACCGTAAAGATGAGAATACGCCAACTTGACAAGGCAAAGACACTTTCGCTTCCCTCCACCTCCAGCTGTTTTAGCTTCCTGGATTTTACAAGAGTACCCTACTGCAGGCAAGATGGCGCCGCCACAACATCCACACCGGAAGTCCATACCGGAAGTCCATACCGGAAGTTACAAAGCTAAAAATGTTGCAATAACACCCACACCGGAAGTCCATACCGAAAGTTACAAAAATAAAAGCCTTGAAAAACAGGAACGTGAACGCAAAATAAAAGCCTTCAAAAACACGTAGGTTTACGCGTAATTCTATGAACTTTTTTGCACTTACATTTTAATCGTATCAGTATTATTGACTAGTTGATTGACTCCAAAAGTGTATAGGCTGTTGAGAATTTACTGTTTTGAGAAGTTACTTAGAAGCCTGCACGAATCACTAAGTTATAGTGTTAATGTCTCAGCCATGCACAGCCTTTTGTTCCGAGTGTGTGTTGAAATACTTAAAGCTGATTATGATGCTGCCGTGATGACATCTGCATATGCCTCTCTTGTTTTGTCTGGGTCATATGCTATTTTATGTTGTGTTAGCCTGACTGTACCTCAGTACAGTTTGCTGTAGTGTTTGTTCCAAATTACCTTGCATGCTGTCTGCCTATGTGATCACATGTATAGATTAATGAATGAATGAAATACAGATCCAGAGTAGATCCACAGTCACGAGAGAAGAGCAGAATGTTATCTATGGTGCAGGGGCGAGTGGAGGAGGAAAATGTAGAGGTGTGTGGTGACTGTTTCTTTTTTAACATAATTTGTAACACGTTACAATGACACAGTGACAGGGGTGTTCATTAACCACAAGAACAAACGGAGGGAATGGTTTCTCCTTCTATTTTGAGACATTAGATGGGCGTAAACACTCTGAGCTTGTCAAACAGTTTTATTCAGATTGAATGCTTGATGCATGTACACCAATGTCTTAACAAGATCACTTTATTTGGCGTCCATGAAAACATTGAAGTTTGAACCTTCAATTAGAATGACTAGAAAAACTGCAAATGTATACATAGCTACTGTTTCTTTCCATCCAACCCATACTTGAAATGTAGAATTATACTTTATTTTATGTTCTTTTAATGTTATATGTATGATGTCTTAACCCTTTTGTATTGATAATGTACTTGAAAAAGAACAATGCACTTTTGCTATTACAAACTCCAAATCAACATAAAATATTAGGACTAAAATATTTCAACTTGAGGCACCACTGTCAGCCACTGATGATAGATGTACAGTACACATTTCTGGGGAGCCTCTGTTGTTTCTGTGGTGAATATAGATCTCTGTGTACAGCTTGAGTGTATTTTCCCTCTTACTTACAGTCTTTTCCTTCTCATCCCCTCCCCCCACACACACTAACACTCTACATTATTCTGTTCTTCATACACAGCGGGATCTCTCTCACTCACTCTCTCTATCACAATTAGCTTTCTGCTAATTGATTTAGCAGCGACAGACTAATGCAATCAATACGCTACACGAAGAAGAAACTTCCAGTTCGAAGCATCCGGCATTGGGTAGAGAGGGGGTTAAAGAATCACTTCCGGTATGGACTTCCGGTATGGACTTCCGGTGTGGATGTTGTGGCGGCGCCATCTTGCCTGCAGTAGGGTGCCTCTCGGATTTTATTCTTGTGCTGGGTTCCCAACACAGGGCAAAATTTGCCTATATTACATACAAACAAGCAGAGCCGTGGGAAGTAGCTTTAAGTTGGGGGTGCTGTAGTAAGAGGTGCAATTTTTTTTTTCTTTTTGCATTTAGGTTACTTATGCAACTGATAGGCTATAGCGCACATACATTTTATTTTTATTTATCTGGTTTGAATACAAGCTTTCAAGAGAACTTTTTCATAAATTGCAACTTCCATACCCCGTTGTACAGCAAAGAGCAAACAAGCCAAACCTGGTAAAACAGGCCCAAAAGACAGTAAAGCGCATTGAACAGAACTTATCCAAATACGTTTAGTTCTTAAGCAGGCACACACACAGGGCCCATGCATCGGGTTATTTTAAAATGAATAATTATTTAAAATTGTTATAATTATTTCTGAAATCTTCCTCAGGCATTACATTTTCAGAAAATAATACAATAAAAAAATGATTTATTGTGTTAATTAATTGTATTTGTTTCAACTTATTTATGTATTCAGAAAAAAATGTGTGATGCCTTTTCCAACAATGGGTGCTGCAGCACCCTCAGCACCCCTACTTCCCACGGCCATGCAAACAAGTCGTTTTGGATTAAATGGTCGTGGATATAGTATTTGATGTCATGCGGACTTTACATCAGGCTATTAGGCAAAAAATAATGTGATGAATAAACAAAAATAAATAAAAAATAGTGCAAACGTAATAAAACTGATACAGATATTGCAGACGTAACGTTCTTCGACGGGATTTTTTTCTAGAAAATATAACGAAACAAAAGTAAGCAGGTCTATTCTCAATGTGCAAGAAAACTGTCATACAATTAAATATCATCAAACTTCAGATGGTGCATTATGGGGCGCCGTTTGCAAAGTTGTTCACACCGAAAATAACAGCAACATTTCTCCACATTTAGCTCTAAAACATGAACGTGAATTTTTAAAAGGCACTTTTTTTTATATCACATTTAGAGAAATATTTGTGATATTCTTCACATTTAATTTTGTTGTGAAAAATATATTAAGTTAAAATAATTGTTAAATCCAATGCTAAATCTAAATCTAAACGTTAAATATAAATATTAAATATAAATATAAATGTTAAATATAAATATAAATTTTAAAAAATAAATATAAATGTTAAATATAAATATAAATGTTAAATATAAATATAAATGCTAAATATAAATATAAATGTTAAATATAAATATAAATGTTAAATATAAATATAAATGCTAAATATAAATGTTAAATGTTGCTCTGCGATCCTAAATATTTAGCTGATATATTTAGATTTAACATTTAAGATTTAGATTTAGATTTAGAATTTAGATTTAGATTTAACATTTAGATTTAGATTTAACATTAAGATTTAGATTTAACATTTAGATTTAGATTTAACATTTAGATTTATATTTAATATTTAGATTTAGATTTAATATTTAGATTTAACATTTATAATTAACATTTTTATTTATATTTAATATTTAGATTTAGATTTAGCATTTGGATTTAACAATTATTTTAACTTAATATATTTTTCACAATAAAATTAAATGTGAAGAAGATCACAAATATTTCTCTAAATGTGATAAAAAAAAATAAAAAAAGTAAAAATTTGACTTTAAAATTCACTCTAAATTTTTATGACGTTTTGGTTCTAAATGTGGAGAAATGTTGCCGTTATTTTCGGTGTGCACAACTTTACAAACGGCGCCCCATAGTGCATATCCTAGAAATATGCTTAAAAGGTGTTGCTGGTTGAAACTTGTATTTGACTGTGTAGCTCATGAAAGAAACATAATTTTGTGAAGATAATCATAATTTTCTTTATGATCTCAAATGCAACTAAGCTGTGAAATAAAACCAATTTAAAAGTTGAATAAATCTATCTCTTTATTTTGGAGCATAAAATTCGAATACTCTTAAGTACCTCATAATTGTCTTGTTAGTTACAGTAGTGGAGTTTGACTTTCAACACTGCAAACGCTAATCCTTCATTCATATTCAGTAAGGTGAATTCTAACTAAGTGAAACTCTCCCATTCACCTCTTTCTGTAATAATGCCTAGTAACCACTAGAGGGGTCCCTACATTAACATGTGCAAAACAACTGTATGTTGTAGACCTGTAACTGATGGTTTTGTGATACAATATAAACATACCAGTGCACCTAATAATAATAATAATAATAATAATAATAATAATAATAATAATAATAGAAATACATTTTATTTTAAAGCGCCTTTCTTGACACTCAAGGTCACTTTACAGAAAGATTTAAAACACAGTAAATAAAACAACACGATAAAATAAATAAAAAACAACAAGCAGAGTAACACCAAAAGTTGATTGAATATTTTTAGAATACAGAGTGAGGATTTGTATTTTCATACACAAGTATTTTCAATATTTCATCTTTGACTCTATAACAGAACTTGCTCCACAATTCATACAAATGAATCATTACAATCTGAATTTTTATAATTTTTCATCATCAGCTTTAAAGAATTGTTTAACATTATTTCTAAACAACACAACTTTATACCAACAACATGCTTTAAATTCCATCTATGACATCTAAAAAAAGAGAAGCATTGATTAAAATCAACATGATCCTGAGACTCGAAAAACATTGACTTTTTGTATGACTGATTGATGAAAACATGGGATGAACCTTTGTTGTTCGACCAGGAAGGTGATCTCACAGGATGTAAGCAGAAACACACACCCTGATGTACTGTGGGCACACAGACACACACACACACAGATACACACACTTTCCCATATCCTGTGGCATGGTGGTAGCCACTCACACTGTGCAGCAGCAGGACCAAGGCCAACAGCCTGCTAGTATTTTTATAATCCTCATCCTCCCTGACCTGTTGCTCCCCTCCTGGCGCCAGTGGTCTCAGCCCCCCCTCCCAACTCTGCCATGCCTCAAACTTACACAGACACACACACACACACATGCAAACACACATGCTCCTGTACACCCTGCAGCCCCTCCACAGATAATTGAGACCAGCTGTTGCAAGGTGCCTCTTCCCTCGACCCTGCACCCCTCCCAAACCCTGCTGCTGCTGCACTTGCCTTTCTGACAGAAAGCAATAGAAGTCCCCCCCTTCGTTTTTCTCTCCTTATTCACCCCATACCTCTTCCTCTCACATGCCTCTGTGCATTTGCCACTTCCCATCAGGTGTGTTCTTTGACCAGTAGGTGTTTTTTTAATTCATTTATTTTCCATTTGCTATTAAGCTTACACAATTAGTGAAATGAATCCAATTTATTCAGCTACCTTCTTGCCACTATAGTCAATATCAACTGCCCAAAATACTGATTACAGATCAAAATCAAATGCAATAACTCAGAATGTATCAATACAAGCAAGCAGTTTGTAACATTTGATGTATTATAGACAAATATCAATTCCTTGTATATGTACTCCAAATAGATACTACATTAAGTCATATGAGTCTGTTTTTGAGGACCCCCCTTTGTGTTTCCCCTACTTTTTTCCCCTTTCAGAATTTTTTTCCTCTGGAGGACATGAGACATGAACCAGTCAGGGGTGTCTATGAGTTACCATGCTGTAGCTGGAATTTGAAAAGTTTAGCAGAGGAATGGAGGAGGGAGAAGGAGTAGGGTTGGGACAGGCATGTCAGACTCTTTTCCAGCTGGTGTGGAGGGGTCAAACTGTGTGTGTGTGTGTGTGTGTGTGTGTGTGTGTGTGTGTGTGTGTGTGTGTGTGTGTGGTGTGTGTGTGTGTGTGTGTGTGTGTGTGTGTGTGTGTGTGTGTCATGGCCTCTCTTTAGGGGGGAGACGCTGTGGCTCCAGACCCCCATGGAAGGATTGCTGGGTGAGTCTGCAGTGATCCTGCCACTTTGATGCCCCTGACCCGTCCCCCCCCACGAGGAGGTTAATGAGCCTCAGTGAGCTCTGTAGGCTGGCTGGTATTCTGTTTGTGTGTGTGTGTGTGTGTGTGTGTGTGTGTGTGTGTGTGTGTGTGTGTGTGTGTGTGTGTGTGTTTGGTGTGTGTTGTTAGATATGAGTTGGAGGCATTAAGAAGAGTGCAAGGAACCCCCAAATCCCCAAAATTCTTTCATGTTTTTTATTTTACAGTGGTTTATTTATTGGTCAGATCAAATGACCCGTTTGTGGAGAAGGACTTTAATAAAAACATTACAGCCACACCTCCATGTGCATCCATTCCTGTATAACATATGAAGGTTAATAAAATGGAACATAACCTTTGGAGAAACTCAAAGAAATTAAAAACACATAGTTTCAAACTGCATCCCATAAGGTCAGCTTGGTCAGTTGAATTTGGATGTGAACACCCATCACTATAAGCAGTAAAGAAAATTTTAACTTTCACATTTTCCAGACGAGATTCAAATTTTAACAAAAATGACACAAGTTACTTTTCAAATTATGTTTTTGATTTGTTTGAAAATATGTTTTAAGTCTGCAAAGTGTCTAACTAACATTATATTATATCACTAATAGTATGATGAGACATTAAAGCCTCTGGTGTACCTCACCATCACTAGAAATTTCACAGCAACAGCCTGAGCTCTTCATTTACATATAACACCTCTTGTGCTTCTACAGCACAGTTTCTCAATGTGAAACAAAATCACACACTAGGACACACACATTAGCTTTTGGGGGATTTCAGTGTTAAAAAACGAAGTTGGAGATGGCTGAGTCGTGTTACAGTGCTGCTGTGCAACCTCACCAATGATTATTGTAGAATGACCCTGTCTGACTTTTGTTGCCATCTCTACTCATATCTAACACCAAATAACTGACCAAGAACCACTACACATAGCTGAACATGCAGCGAGGCATGCATGTGTTGTTCTGGGAGGGGCAGTGCAAGTCTTGGCCCGCGAAGAGGAAGGCATCACAGTCCAAAACAGGTGCTCAGACTCCCTTTTTTTCTCTCATTTCTTTTCATCTTTCACTCCCTTTCTGTCTTTCATCTTTCACACCTATTGAGGTGTGAGGACCCATGCTGGTTTAGCCATGGTGATAACTTAACTAGCATACTTAATCTCCCTTACTAACCCAATCTGCCATCATTCCCTGCTTACCCTTGATGTAGGGTGTTACTTTGGGGTTGATTATTTGTTTGTTTTAGCACTATTGCAAAGGTTAAACGAAAGGGGGAAGGGGCAGGGAGGTAGGAGAAGCAAATGGGAAACCTGATCATTACTTACATCTAAAAAAAAAAAAAAGAGGAAAATAAACAATATAGCGGTGACCTCTCACAATGGTAACTAGCAGAACAATTCCAGAAAATGTGAGTAATGACCTGTAACGCAGTTATTGTTGAAGACAAGGACAACCAAGCATGGCTCACCTGGAAATTTAACATAGCATCCTGTGATGTCTCAGATTTTCAGAAAATGTCATTATACATTTCTTAAATTTCCTTCAAAGTTGCAAAAATGTTCTGAAAAGTTAATTTCCATTGAAAGTCCCTGAAAATTCCCACAAGTACCACATTAAATTGACCTTTAATGCTCTGAAAGTGAGAACATGAGGTGCACATTTATAACATGAGCACACTTTGTGAATTTACAGTCATTGGACTTTCAATGCAATTAAGTGCACTTCTTTTTGACCCTGGAACTCAAAAACTTGTCATTCAATTAAATTAAATTCAAAACCTTTATTTATTCTCGAAAAGACATTAAGGTTTCCCTCATTTCTAATGTCGTTGAGATCACAGGCACATTAGAAACAACAAACAAACACACACAATCATTCACAAAACAATAGATTCATTATAACAGATACAGTTTGAGACACAGTGGTCATATGTCATCAGTGCCATCTGGTCTGCGCTGAATACCTAATATATATATATATATATATATATATATATATATATATATATAAGGTTTGAAATGCAATAGATTATGTGTGAAAAAGGCAAAAAGAAGCTTTCATTGATTTGATTCTGCTCTGACTGCTGACTCTGAGGCCAGCAGGTGGTCTCTGCCCCCTGGTGGAGCACCTTGCAGGGCTGTCACTAAGCCCACTGCCAACCTGTCTGTTGTCACCTTGACAGGGATCAAGGTTTACCCAGCTGTTTGGGATTACCATGGGTGGTTGGGGAAAGTTTCCTTTAACCACCTGTGGTAGAGTATGAACTTCTGAGATATGTCCAGATAAACTGTTGATTAAATTACCTGTTTTATTTTGACTTGTTTGTGAAGAACCATGTCAATTGGATTTGGAAAATAATGGTTAAACTGTGTGTTTATGTAATGTTATTACAAATAATAATTACAATAACTTTATTTACACTATCAGTTAAAAGTTTGGAAACGCCTTCTCATTGGAGGGTTTATATTTATTTTAATTATTCGAAACACTGTAGATTAATACTGAAGAAATCAAAACTATGAAAGAACATATATGGAATTATTTAATGAACAAAAAAGTGTTAAACAAAGCAGAATATGTTTTATATTTTAGATTCTGTAAAGTCGCCCCCTTTTTCCTTCATGACAGCTTTGCACACTCTTGGTATTCTCTCAGTCTGAGAATAATATGAAATATATGTGGTGTATTTATTACTCCAACTGGCTGTAGTGGTTAAAGTACAGACACCATGGCCTCTAAGCATTTATTCAGACCACTTTGATTCTCTTTGAATGAAGCTATGGAAGCAAAATATATTGTAAGATTCTTATATTATATTGAAAGAAAAGTCATTATTATGTTTACAAGTAGCGTTTAAATAAAGAGGAGGACATCTCATCTATAAAGTATTCCCTTACCATCCAGGGAATATTTACAATGATGTGTTACCATCTGAGAATTAATTGCATGACCATGGTAATACTGTGAGATAATCAACCTCATCTGTACTTTATTTGTTTAACAGATTACCTGGCTCTAATGAAATCTGACTATGAATCCTCATGGATTAATGACACTCGAGTTTAACTCATTTGTGCACATCTGGAAAGGCTCTAATTGAAGACTCTAGTGTGTGTGTGTGTGTGTGTGTGTGTGTGTGTGTGTGTGTGTGTGTGTGTGTGTGTGTGTGTGTGTGTGTGTGTGTGTGTGTGTGTGTGTGTGTGTGTGTGTGTGTGTGTGTTTGTTTGGCTGTCATGTGGAAATCCTCTCAGTATTCACCACAGGAGGCTGTTTTCTTTTACTCTCCTCAAAATAAGCTCTCAGGTAATGACTTCAGTGTGTTGCCTGTGTTTTTATTTTTTTAAGTGTGACACTAAAATCAGCTTCAGTCAACCCAGAAGTGACAGAGAGAAACATCCATTTATGACATCCAGACACTGCTCTGTTTTTTGTAAATGGTGCATGTGTGTGTGTGTGTGTGTGTGTGTGTGTGTGTGTGTGTGTGTGTGTGTGTGTGTGTGTGTGTGTGTGTGTGTTTGTGTGTGTGTGTGTGTGTGTGTGTGTGTGTGTGTGTGTGTGTGTGTGTGTGTGTGTGTCTGTGTGTGTGTGTGTGTGTGTGTGTATGCGTGTGCGGGTGCATGTGTGTGTGTGTGTTTGTGCATTGTTGGGCACATGTGCGTGCATGCATGCCACCCTGTGCTCCTCTCATCTGGTCCCCGGGCCCTCTAGCTGGTAATCTGAGCATAGAGATTAGAAAGAAAAACAGCAGAGAAGAATGTCTTTGGTTGAGCCAGCGAGGAATTTATAATGGCCTTCAGGCTTCTTTGACCTCTCCCTCCCTTTCTCTCTCCATCTCTCCCTCACCCTCTTTATCTCTCACCCTGCACCCTCACATCACTGGAAAGAAGTCGAACAAGACAAACCCGTTTTCAAATAAATTTGGTGAAATGTAAACCTACGCAAGAGTGTTAAAGTTATGATTATCATAGGTTCCAGGTTTTGATGTAACAGAGTTAACATTTTTTTGTTCATAGCAAATGTGATTTGACTTTTTTGTGGTTTTATTCTTCTTTACACCACCTATCCAACAATCTTCCATAGCGGATAAGGAGTTACTTATGTGAATAATTGAAAGATTAAAATCCTAATCCAACCATCATGCTACAAAAAACATATGTAAACTATATTTAATTCTTGAGAAGACAAAAATAACTCTGATTTATTTATGAATATGTCCTGTAGAGACTGTTGGCATTACATTTTAAATGCTCTTTCTTTTAACTACTTTAGAATTCCCTTAATTAGATTTTTTATGATTTCAAAAAAACTTAAATTTGGGTATTTTTAACTTTAAAAAGCGGATATGGTAAAACTCAAATGGTTTTTAACCCTCCTGTTATGTTGCGGGTCAATTTGACCCATTTTAAAGTTAAAAAAATCTAAAGAAAAATGTTAAAATTATTTTTTCGGTAAGAAACTTATTCTGCTTGGCTTAATTAGTGCAATCAACATATAGAATAATTAATCAAATAACTTAATAAAAACAAATAATAGAATAAAATGCAAAATAAAATTAACAAAAATCTAAGTCATGTAAAACTGTAATTATATTTAGGCCTTTCCAATGTACATTAAAAAAAGTTTTAACATAAACTTTCATAAAAAACAAGTGAGTTATCCTCATTGAACTATGATCTGTGGGAATTTAAGAACACCATTGCACTAAATATTGATTTAAATGGTTAGTAATTGGGTTAATGATTAATGTTAAATGTTTATTTGGATTTTTTTGGTTTCTGACACTTTTTAATCATTAAACATGCCCCGGGTTCAAATTGACCCAGGAACATTATTCCTGTCCCTAAAAAACAAACATAACAGGAGGGTTAAAATGATGTAATTATGTACGTGCCTACTGAAGTGTTACAGATATATTTTGAGATATGATTCAATGTGTCAGATCTTTTCAAATATCTAATCCTTTCAGAAATCTGTACACATCAGGCAAAAAGAAAGTGTTGCAATTGTAGAGGGAAGATATGTTTTGTTACATCCCCATCTGTTTTCACAGAGGAAGTGATCTGAGGAGGCTCGGTCACAGCTTGCAGCGATGTCACCATGTGGGCAGTGATGACACCATGTTGCAGGACAGAGACAGACACAGAGAGAAAGAGGCAGACACTTGGATTGAGTTCTAGTTTCAGGGGGACAGCTGTGTGGATACTCAAGACAAACCAGCTACCAGACCACCTGATCTGATTCTCAATCGCTCCGTCACAGCCCAGCAACCTGCCTTCCTCCCTCACAAACCCCAGCAAGTGTGTGTGTGTGTGTGTGTTACAGGGAGAGAGGAGGGGTACACAGGTCTCTGCACAGATGAAGGGGACAGGTGTTAGGGACAGGAGGTGCCGTGTGGCCCAGAGGCGTGGTCAAGTGGTGACACACCTGTCCCTACTTGCACAAGAGGGTCTGGTTACACACACACACACACATGGAGTCACACAAGCATGCACATTAGCTTGACCATGTGTTCTGACATGCAGTGAAATACCCTTGTGCAATGTGAATCTGCTCTGCATGACAAATCACATCCTTCTCTTGTTCTACCAAAGAAACGTGATCAGATTTACAGAGTAGCAAAGTGACGTGAATATGTGAGTAAGTAAAGGGGAAATTGATTGAACAGTAAACATGCTATATAAAGCTCTGAGCGTGACAGAGATAAAGGCGTAGAGAGTACATAATCTCTGTCTCTGGATGTGATTTATTATTGTTTTTCAGGTTTAACTGTCTCCATGCTCCATGTTCTGTCTGGGAAAAGGGAGAAAATAGTTTGAGGGCGAGTCACCTGACTTTGTCGCTTTACTTAGAATGACTGGATCAAATGAGACAACACAATGAACACATGTATTCATGGGCAGATTATTACATTCATAACTTTCATTTTTATTTCTTGAAACTCTTTGTTGTAGCATCCCAATTGAACAATATCACAGAAGAGGGATTGAGCTGTATATAAGCATGGCTGTGATAATAATAATAATAATAATAATAATAATAATAATAATAATAATAATAATAATAATAATAATAATAATAATAATAATAATACATTTTATTTATAATGTACTTTTCATTTAAAGAAATCTCAAAGTGCTCAAAGTGCACACAGTAAAAACAAACTTGAACATTTCTTAAAAGGAGTACTTAAAATAAGCTAAAAGCCTCTTTAAAGAGGAAAGTCTTTAAATGTTTCTTAAAAGCATCCACAGTCTGTGGGGTCCTGAGGTGGCTCGGCAGGGAGTTCCACAGACGTGGTGCAGCAGCACAAAAGGCCCGATCTCCCATGGTCCGGAGCTTGGTTCTGGGAGGTTGGGGGAGATTCTGATGTGCAGAGTGGGTGAGGAGTTCTCTGAGGTATGGTGGGGCGTTTCCATAGATGCATTGATGGGTGATGAGTGCGACTTTGTAGTGTATTCTTGCAGTGACAGGAAGCCAGTGAAGTGTGCGGAGTACTGAGGTGATATGTTCATGTTTTCTGACTCTGAGTAAGATCCTGGCTGCGGTGTTCTGAATTAATTGGAGCTTGTGGAGACTTTTGCTGGGGATCCCAATGAGGAGGGCATTGCAGTCATTGATACCGTCATAGGCACAAGGCCACATGGCGAGTGCTGGGGTATAATCAAAACCGTGCCAATATCCAGTACAGCAGCACAACCATGCTTTAAAGAAAACAGCTTTAAAAGCAGCATATACCATTAGGAAAATATAAGTAAAATCAGACATTTCTATTTGGTTTATTTGATGATTCATTTTGCTCCATCAACACAACAACTTCTAAAACTTGACTGGAATTAGACTGCTGCAAGTCTTTTAACAGATTTTCTCTTTTGGTGTCATATGACAAAGACTGTTAGCTGCAGCATTAATTAGCAGTTTCTACAACACCTGAGGTGGAGAGATACACACACTTAAAAGTCTTGTTGCTGATGTACTAGACATTAGCATTCATTCGATGCCTCATGTCAAATCAAACTGCTTGGTATGAACTAACTGTTAAGCAGTCATAATTAATTCGAGGTGTTTTCTACATTTTCAAAACATAAAACATAAAACACCTCTCTTTCATGTAATCCCATACTGGCAGTCATTTTTCATTCGTCTGCTCCAGCAATTATCAGATTTCACACAACTCCCTTTGAAACTTAAGACGCTTTTTACAACTGTTTTGCATGGGCAGATCTCTTACAGTCCTTAAACTTAGAGATTTGTTGAATATCCTTTCACCTGACAGCTGTTAGGAGAGTAAGTCTGCTACAAATGAACAACAATCTCAATGAATAAAAGTTCAAATGTCTGATTTTTGAGATATAACGTGTTTGGTTTTAAATTGGTGATTGGCTCTCTTTTTTAAGAGTGTAAATGGACCCCTGTGTGTGGCACATGCTGTGTTTCTGTAAAACCTTAGATACAGGGAGATAGGCGTCTGGCCCTGGGGTATGGATTTCAGGCAGGTGCATTCGCCTGCCCTGCGGCTCCTTGAGGGACAGGATAGGACGGGACAATCTGTGCTCTCTGCAGTCACACACACACACACAAACACACACAAAATCTCCAGATCCCCAACTCAAGGACTGATCTCCACCCGTCTTGGCCCCCCCTAAACCCAACAACCCCTCCCTCGCTCACCACAGAATCCTTCATTGACTGGAATGCATCAGGACAATAGAGGTGTCCCAGTGCTTCAGCTGACGCCCCCCTGGGCCCACACAGGTCCTGACAGGAGGACAAAAGTGCACCTTGCACCTCTCAACACCACCAGCAGCACCCCTGGGGGAAAATACCTGAATAACTGAGGTAAATAGGAGGTACAGAAGGAATGACACAACACAAGGAGGAGACTGGAGAGAGGGGTGACTTGAAGTGAGGAAGAAAAAGTTTCTGCACAGTTGATTTTATACTCTCTGATGTCAGGTATAACAGAGTCTTCCAGAGATCCAAGCAAAACACAAAACAGGCTTTCTGGTTTCATTTCTTTTCGTAGCCACTGTTCTGGTATTTCTTTTCAATATTCTGACACCTGCTTTCTAAACAACATCCCCCAGGTATGCACTCTCCAAAGAACCCACCCTCTTACTCTGTCGTGCCATGACTTGCTCACCACTGCCTTGCTTACTCTGTATGTGGTTTGTGCAAATCTGCCTCAGACACTTCTCCTCTTGCACCACACAGTAGCCTTATTGGCTAACAGTTGAGTTACACAAGAGTACAAGCCAAAAACATTAACTGTGTAATAAGTCAACGTGCAGGAGATCACAGATCTTAGTCATTCAGCTGTCAGTAAATCAAAGCCCAAAGTATTTCACCCCAACTAATCCATGTGTGTCGCTGACTTCCGTCCCCCTCTCTCTTGCTCTCTTTCTGGGTGAATGTTTGCTAATCGGTGAAATGAAGTGTGTTAAGCCAAGATCACATTACCACTCTCACAACCACAATGACTTTGCTCTATGCAACAATGTGCACAAGGCTTCGAGGGGATGCTACTGGAGCAGGTGCTCTGAAAAGGAGAACAACTTTTAAAAAGGGTACAAATTTCAACTTTGCAAGTAATGCATCACTAGTACAATTCTTAAGTAAAAGGATTTTTTTTCACACAGTGGAAAAATGTGTTTTCATCTCAATCTGAATTTTCTCAAAGCCACAGAACCAAACTGGCCTTTTCTTTATTTTTCCTTGTCGTTTTTGTTCTTCTCCCTCTTTTTCTTCTTGTTCGTTTTTGGTACGATTTGTTTTTAATATCTCAAAATACTCTGTTACTCAACTTCTTTTCCTCCTACGCTATGCTTTGTATGTTTTGTATTGACTACAATTGTCTATTGTTGTGACATTTTCACAGTATAAAACATATTATACAAACACCATAGAGCTGAAAACTAAGCTAAGTCTTTGAAAATATGATAACATGACTTCTGGGATGAAATGAGTAAGCCAAGTAGCCTCCCTTTACATTTGTAAATGTATGTGTCTAACTGATGAAGAGTAATTGTTCTGGACTGCAGGACTCTTTTAAGAAATGTGTAATATAAAAAAATAAAGTTACTGTCACATCTATTAGTCAACCTTGTGCACCATTAAGAAGACCTATGGTGGTGAAAGTAGTGTTCAAAATGTACAATTAAATAAAAGAAGTTGACCTTTAAACAAACCGACAAGTTTTGCCCATGTCATGTATTCAATAATAATCACATATAGAAATATTACAATGCAAGTAAAATTCTTACATGACGAGCAGAAGTGGGAAGCAGAATAGTTGAATATATTTCAAGTGTGGTCTGCTTTGGCGAAAGTTTCTTAACTTCACTGTTCCTCTAAAGCTGGGGTTGGTAGTCAGATGTAGATACACTTTTGTTAAACAGGTTAAAATGATCTTTATGTCCCGATGGCAATCAATACATAATGTGTTCCTAAAAAAGAGCGGGAAAAAAAGCTGCTATTTACAGCCGGAGTAAACCTGGGAAAAGACCAACCAATCCCTGCCATCAGGAGCCAAAGTATGAAACCAATCAAATCCCACCCTGCCGTTCTGCCCGCCTCCTGCACGTACATTTCATGTTTGTTTGTGTTTTTAACTTTCACTGTGATAATGTTTTGGTGTTTTCTTACCGCTGAGTGAGACATGAGTTGAGGTAGTGCAAAACACAAACGATGTGCTGAGGACCGATTTTAAATCAGTCCCGATCATATGGCCGCGAATCAGCGGCGCTGTGCATGTGAGCAGGGGGCGTCGTTTTGGAGGAGCTCCAAGGGGAGGGGGGGGGGGGGGGGGGGGTTAGACGGAGTCCTGAGGAAATGCTACATTCAAATTCATGCTAGTTTTCCCTGACTACCAACCCTAGCTTTAATAAACACTGAACAAGATTTCACTTGCATTCAGGAGTGTTTTGATAAACCTTTACATATCAATTGTACATTTAATTTAGGTTTTGTCACCTGTTAGCTACCAATAAACAGGAATTCAGTTTATACTTAGCAACTTTTCTAGCTAACATTAGCAATTCATAATGTTACTGTGTCTAAAAGTGAGCAGCTTCCAACTGTGTGCGAACTGAGATTAACTTTGCAAACATTTGACTTCTATTCAGCACCATTAGGACTTAGCAAACCTATAGTGAAGCACGACATTACCACAGCATTTTAGCTCCCCATCATGAGCATGACATCAGGAGAAAACGGCCACTGTGTGAATCTGGTAAATGCAAACCTGGATGGCACAAAGTAGGAAACTTGTTACACACTGACATGACATATCTCATCTGTTTACCCTCCTGTCCCTTTACAGCTCCTACCCTCTGACCCCGGGGGACAGAGAGGGTCTGTGTCTAGGAGGAAACACGGCACCAGTCACACACACAAGCACAGATACACACTACTGAAGAGGAACAGTAGGAGTGCGGAGGTGGGCAGGAAATGGTGTGTACCCCCTCTGCTAGGCCATATCCTGTCCTTGGGTTTGCTTGTTTGGATATCTGAGCTGTATGTGCAAATTTTAGGACTTAATGGTGTCCTGAAACCATCCATAACCAGCCTACAAATCCTTCACAAAAAAGGACTCATGCAGAGCGTTTCTCCATGCCCTCACAGCACATCATTGATCAATTCTGCTTTGCAACATTTGGCATTCCTCAGCAAGTCATACTCCCTACTGATTTGATAAAGTCTACGAACAGAAACATTCATTCTTTAACACACACACCACCCAACTCACTCCTGCTGCTTCATCTCATCCTCTATCCATTATCATTTCTTATCTCGGCTTCACCCTTTCCTACAAACCCTCATGTACCAAAGAACTAGATTAGTTCCCCACAGCCAAACATTGGATCATGGGCAAATGTACAAAAGGAAAACAACATCTTGAGGGGGTCTAAAATATTAAAACACACAAAAAAAACAAAAGTGTTTTAATGCTCCTGTGAGGAGATATTTTTATCAGGCTATGAAATAGACTGAAATTAATATTGATGGCACTCTATGATCTCAGAAAGAAGCCTGTTTTGGGAAATATATTTTTCCATGGCAGATATTTTGTTATATTGTCAAAATAATGCAATGTTGATTATTTTATCAGAAAACATCCCTTACTTTGATTTTTTTTTAAGTTTAAGACAAAAACTTAATATTTCCTGTACAATTTGGTCACTCAAGCTCCATACTATACTACATAATGTTACTTCATACAGGCTGGAAAAATGTTACTAGCCTTTGAAATATTTTTTTTTATTCTCTGTTAAAAGACTCAAGAAGATGATAGGAGGCTGCCGCTGAAGCTTTGGGCAGTGCCATTGTGTAAGGAACACTGCAGCTTGTTTGAAACTTTAACCCAGTGACTAAACCTCCTTGGCTTGAATCTGATCCTCTGGTGATTCAGCTCTGCAACCCCCCTGCTCTGATTTCAGCAATATACTGTACACTTTCTCTTTCTCAATATGGTGCATTGTGAACCCCTGACAGAGAGAAAACTTCACTTTGCAGAGACTCCCAAACAGGCTTGTATATCTGTGCGCTCAAAAACAGGGGTGGCCGCACCCAGACGCCTTGTTTCACTGCATATTGGAAGAGCTGAGTTTATTCCAGACTGACAGACCACTTCCTGTGTACCAAGCATTTTCACAAACACATACAATGAGAAAAGAGCAGAAGACGTATAAATTAGCAATTTCGGCTTTGCATAGTTAAAGTCCCATATGTCAGAAAAGGTTTGTTTTATTGTTCATACACAGTGCTGCTTCCCATGGCTCAAATCAGTGGGGTTTATACAACACTGTAATCTACTCTGGTTCACACATGTGGGGCCATAATTATGAGTATACACAGGATGATTGTTTAGAGAGGGCATTTATTTCTGCTCCCAAGATGACGGCAGTCTATAACAAAGTAAAACTCATCCGGCTGCAAACTGTCAAACATCAGCTTTTGTGTACACAAAACCAAAGTTTACTCTACGGAGGAAATCCAGGCTTCAAATTCTGTGCATATCAGCAAAAATGTTGAAAAACAGATAATAAATATCAACTGTTTTCATTTATTAAAGTGAAGCAATAATGCTTAGACATTCTTTCCATGGAAATACAATGCTCACAGAAAATGAAAAGTGTTGCAAAGGTCCGAATGGTTTCAATTTGGAGAAAATGGGGCTGCAAATTCAATAAAACATTCAAAGTCTAACACAAAATATAATAATGGGTGACTGCAAATGATGAAATGTGCTCCAAAAATTCAAAACAGATAAAGGTATGGCAAAGCTGGTGCTTATAAAGAGAGAAAGCAATGTCAAAAATACACAAAAACAGCAAACAATTTTTTTTTGCATAATGTCTCATGACAATGGAAATGTTCAGGCCTGTAGGACAATAAGTAGAACAGTTCCATTAATGATGGGGGAAAAAAGTGACCAAGCCCCGAATCTACTGACTTAAGGACCAAAACATGTAAATACACCCAGGGCTGGGACTCACCGTCCACTCTGCAAAAACACAGTTCTCTAACTTGTAAAAAAAAAAAAAAGAAATACACCAAATCTCAGTTTCTGACTTTGTTAAATATGGATAATTTTTGGGAGAATGGTTTCTTGTTGACGGATAGCTTTGTAACTATTTTTGCCAAGCTTAGATGTTGTCAGCATGTTAGCTAAAACGGTTGACCCGATCATTGACTGCATATTAATATGGATAGCGGGCCCCGCCTCCTCCCATTGTGAGATGTAAGCAAGCGGCAACCTCCGGTCTAAAAATATGAGTCAATGCGGAAGAGTTAAAAGCTGCAGTTCATCAAGGATCCGCTTGAGGCTGGCTCCGGAAGTACCGGAAGTCACATACACATGAATGGGGAAAAGACGATCTTTGCAGCATTAATAAACATGTTTACAGCCTGGTACAAAAGATGAGTGTAGTCTGAATAGCTCATTTCTCGATGTCCTCTCACTGTGAGGGGGGTGAATTTTTTTCTAATTCGGCAATTTCGAAGATATTGAGATTACTAGTCTTCCAATGAGAGGCACAGCTGCCTGTGGGAACACTGCAGCTGTTGGCTAGGAGGCTCAAAGCCCGCCTCTTCACGTCACACTGGCTCGACAGAAGCAATATGGCTGCCGCAGCCGATTGGTCTCAAAACAGCTCTTCAGAAACAGATGGGTGACGTCACGGATACTACGTCCATATTTTTTACAGTCTATGGATGTAAGGCCATCTTTTCAACATCAAAAATCAGCATGTTAAGAACTGAGTACTGTAGACAGTCACTCTGATGAACTCTGAGAGTTTTGGCTGAACTCAGGATCTGCTGGTCTGTTTATGGTTTTACTTAGTTTCATGTTCATGCTTTGCATACTGTTAGCTTCTCCTCCAGCTTTTCTCGTTAAATATATTTCTCCAAAGTCCAGGTCGAACTAGAGCCCCTTACAGTTCTGGGGTACCGCTGTTCTGTTTATGGTGTAACTGTGTCCGTTGCATTTGTATGCTTTCTTTGTGTGTATTGAAATTTTGCGTTGTAGACATAGACTGTATAAAATATGGACGTAGTATCCGTGACGTCACCCATCTGTTTCTGAAGCACTGTTTTGTGGCCAATCGTCGGCGGCAGCCATATTGCTGCTGTCGAGCGATGGTGACGTAAAGAGGCGGAGTTTGAGACTCCTAGCCAACAGCTACAGTGTTCCCGCCTGTCAAGTCAGCTGTGCCTCTCATTGGAAGATTCGTAATCTCAATATCTTCAAAATTGCCGCGTTCGAAAAAAAATCACATCCCTTATAGTGTGTGCCGATCGAGAAATGAGCTATCCAGACCACACTCGTCTTTTGTACCAGGCTGTAAACATGTTTATTTCTGCTGTAAAGATCAGCTTTTTTGAATTTGTGTGTATGTGGTTTCCGGTACTTCCGGAGCCAGCCTCAAGCGGATCCTCAATGAACTGCAGTTTTTAGCACTTCCGCATTGGACTCATATTTTAGACTGGAGGTTGCCGCTTGGTTGTAGATCAATTGTCTGTGCTCATGCTTTTAATTTATTTCTTTTAGAATTTTGTTCGTGTCGTTGAATCTGGCTATTTATAATACCATAAATAATTTGTCTGAATTCACTTATTGTCAATCCCCTTTTCTTTGTACTAAGGTCAGGACATTCTTTCCTGTAACAGGAAAATAAAATTATTACCGTGACTCACTAGCCGACTGCAAGGACAGCAGACTGAGACGATTTTTTTTTTTCTGTCAAATGGCCGTATTGTATGTCTGTCACTAATGGCTCAGGAATGTCGCATTAGTCAGGGGCCACATGCATGACGCTGCGAAAATTAAAACACTTTGAGGAGACTAATATGATATCACACACACACACATTAAATGAAAAAGAAAGGTGGCAGCTCCAGTGATCTCATCGCCTCAAAGCTACAGGTGATAGAGTGCCTCCTACACACTGCACACCATCAAAAAATGTCCCTCTAGCTAAAGATGAGTTCAATTTCAAAACAGCCGGCAAATATCTAAAGCTGTAGAGGAATGTCATTTTGTGAAGGTTTAGTTTAGACTTCAGAGAAAAAGTTGAATATTACCAAACATTATAGAGGTACTTCATAATTTGTCCTGTACATCTCACAACTCATCCAACTCTGTCTGACTATGTACCCACTAAATTAGACTATGTTGGTAGTTCAAGTAAGGTTCAATCCCCTTTTGTGGCCCACTTCTTTGCCTTTCTGACTCACTGGCTGCGTAGGTGTGCCTCAGTTAAATGACTCTCACCTCTCACTTCAAAAACAGCCCAGAGAGGTACAGGCAGACAGATGAAAAATCCCCTATTAATCAAAGTAAAACCTCTTTACTTGAAACGTTTTTTGTGCAGCTGTGTGCATGCATTCTTTTCTGGTGCTGTTTACACTGGATGAGCAATCATAATAAGTCGTGCAATCCGATCCTTAGCTTTTTGAGAGCCTCCTTAACCCAACCCCCCTTTTCCCAAACCCTGACATCCACCACTCAACACCAAGAGCTATTGGAGGAAACGCACTGTTACCTCACTAAGACATGCTGGCGTCAGTGTGTGCGGGTCAGGAGGGCAACAGGGGCTGTGGACACATTGCTGCCATATGTGCACCCTGGATGTTCTCTCAGCTGGGTTGCATATGCACAGACTTCCTCACTGAGTTTCTGTGAGGTGACCAGATTAGAGGCAGATGGCTGCGCACTCTTTCTCTCTTAAGTTATAGGATGGTCTTGAGTTTAGGTTTGCTGTAACAAGCAAGTCAAGGGATTCCGAGTTCATTTCATGTAGCCTTTATTCCTTAACCCTTTCTCATGTCTCTTTTCTACCACTCAACCTTTTTGCTATTCACCCTGCCTCCCACCTGCAGTCCCTCTGTTCAACCCCCTCTCTTCCTCTGCATGTGTTCTCCATGTGAGCTAGTGTGTTTGGGTGCTGACAACCCAGCAGGTGTGTGCAGGTGTTCCCCAGATCTTTCATCATCACACAAACTCTTGCCTGGTCCTCTTTACACTGACACACACTGCTCTATCTTCCCATTCAGAATCTGTCATGTCTGTCCAGGTGAGCTCATTAAGTTGCGAGTCAATACAATACCTGTCGACATTGTAACTCATTTAACCAGCACAAAACCAAGTCCAGAGCAGGTTTTTCTTTTTAAAAAACAAGGCTTTTATTTAAACATGGCAGAAAAAGGCACAGTATTATCAGTTTGAAATGCATGTTCATCAAAAATGGTCATAAAAACCTTTCCCAAAAAAAAAACAGGTCTTAAATCATTAGGTTTTTCATCCAAGATTAACATTTAAAGGCGAGTTGTGTTTTTGGTCAAGTTTAAGTGGTTCTTTCATGTCAAATAACACACAATGAGTGTGACATGAGGAGGGTCACCTGTCGCCGAGGTCACAGCTAACACGTCACTCAGCACCCTGCCTCCACAACACACCATACACAGACAGCTGGCCCAACACACGCACACTTGCTCATACACTCACACATGCCATGTATGTATAATATGGCGAGGAATGACATACACACACACAAGCAGCTGCATCATGGCCAGAGTCCCGGACCGGCCGGCACCGATGGAGTTTCCTGGGAATTAACTGCATGTCCAGCTGCCCTCAATTCACACACACATTAACACACACTTAACAGGATGTGGCAGAAAAAAATTTTCTGCTGATACCAATATAACCTCAGAAAAAATACAGTCTTGAAAATGTTAAGGCACTTAAGAAGTCTTTGGGTAAAAGCAACAGTACTCCAGCTTTTTCTGTCCCATCCAGTGTCCCTTTGGGTGTGACTCATCTGGCACACAGTGACAGTTCAAGGAATGTGAGTCTAAGAGGCAGGGCAGCATCCTGACGCGCTGTGTTTGTGCAACAGGGACATTCGGCTGAATGTTCTTGAGCAGGACCTGCACTGGTACTTCTTCACTTCAGAGTGGGTCTGCAGGTGGGCACGCAGGTTGGAACGATCAGCAAAGGCTCGGTTGCAGTGTTGGCATGCGAAGGGGCGCTCACCTGGGAGAGAACAAAAAGTCAGATGCAGGGAAATGAGTGTTTTAGCATGCCAAAAGGTCTGTCCTCTGGTCAATGTTTTCTAAATGATTGAGAGATAACAGCAGATAAGAGCAGGACAACTACCCTAATTTACTTAATGCAGATTGCCTTTTGCATGTATTGTCAGCCTGAGATAAGGTTTGGTCATGCTAAGCAATAACATTTGTGCACAGTGGGGAACATCAATGGAGAACAGGTTCCAACCAGCTGTTACATTTACAAGTGAGTGATTAGTCTGACACATTATGCATACCTGTGTGTGTGCGAATGTGTCCTCTGAGCAGCCATGGTCGGGAGAAGGCTTTGCCACAGGTGGGACAAACACATGGCAGAGTGTGTGAGCGAATGTGCATCTTAAGCGCTCCCAGGCTGGTGTACTCCTTTGGGCAGTGTTTGCAGTGGAAGGCCGGGCGTGTAGAGACATCACCCGGGAGGGATGGTGTCTGCTGTACAGGAGCACAGAGGGAGTGTGGGTGCTGGGCCATCTGATGGTGGGATAGTGCAGAGAGGCTGGTGTAGCTGTTACTGCAGTGCATGCAGTGGTAGAGGTGCTGGATAATATCCGGGCTGGGGGGATCAGAGGTACGTCCGCCGTCATCCTCTTCCTCGCTGCTGCTGCTAGAGGGAGAGCTGCTGAGGTCCAGAGGGTGCAGTGGTGAGGGGGACAGGGACACGGGGGTGATCGGGGACAGCGGTACAGGAAGGGCTTCAGCGCTGCTGAAGAATGGGCTGGTGGGGTAGCAGGTCAGGGCCGAGCTGTTGATCTGCATTGGAAGTTCAGCCCGGGGAAAGCTTTCTGGAACCAAAGCTGGTGAGAGAAAGGACAGGAAGTCAGGTCACTTTACTGGACAGATTATTAAATTAAGTAACAAACTTGTTTGCATTCAGTGTGTCTTGTTAATGCTTGGGTTTCAAATTAATTTAACTTTTCCATCAGAAGGTTTAGCTGGTAGCCTATCTTTTTCACAGCTTCAGAATGCATGTTCATCTTTACTGGCACAGAAGTGTTTTCAGCAGGTGAAGGTACCTCTGCAAAGGTCTATTTTTGTGACTGTCATTCGTTGTAGTAGAATTAGATACATTATTCAGTTAGACGCTTACCTTTTTGGCTCTCCAGTTGGCTTTCCCTGTAGCATGGCTTCTTGTTAGAGAAATATTTCTTGACAAGGAATGACCGAGGCATGTTGAGGTCTGGCTTTTCCGGTGTATTGAGCAACAACGTTCCGCCTGCTGGGTCCTCGCTGATCCAGGGGTCTACTCAGGGAACGATAGAGGTATGAGTAAGGACTGGGATCACCACCGGGGTTGTGTGTGCATTGCTGGCTGAAAGCAAAGTTGCCGCTTGATATAGTAACCAGAGGGGAGAGGCAACGGGGTGGGTGGGCACTACTTCCCCGCCCACAGACACACCCCGTGCGTCAGGGCGCCACCAGGCAGCCCCATTCAGCAGAGGTGCCTGATGTGCCAGAATCCGGAGTAGAGCCCAGATAACATTGTGAATTTTACAGCCTCAATGGTCCATTCTTAAACTGCAAGGATGCATTCGTTAGTACAGAACGTGGATTCCACCACATTATTTCATGTTATATTTGCGCAGAGGTGTTGGAAAGGCAAAAGGACAAATAGGAGCAAACAAAAATGTAAAGACAGATTTTTTAGAAAGACAGTTATTGTATAGTTCTGTGTCATTGCAATCTGAAACTACAGCGTCCTCTGTCGGTCATAAATCATCTTTGTCTAAATTGATAGGCTCTACCAACAGCCTTATATTGTAGAACTAAATACACAGCAACTTCAAATGAAATGCTGCAAATGAGCATTAAACTGAGTTGAAAGTCACGATTAGTGGAATGTCACTTCTTGGTTAAACATAAAGATTGATAGAGATGATTTTGGCATTCAATCCATGTCTAGAAGAGTTTATGGGTAGCTCACATCATACATTTTGTAAGAGTTTGAGGACACTGCGACCTTTCCCCTGCCACTAAAGCGTCTGATTTTACGCTGGCTCATTTGTGCGCCCGTGCCCCGGAGCTTTTACGCACCCACGGTGAGACACATCTTGAGAAGGTGCATGAGACAAACGCTCTGTTCACTTGGCAGTACAAGCCACAAAGCATACGGTTCATCCTGACCGCAGCTTTCTTTCTCTGTCTCTCTGCGGGGAATAAATCCGTGTGAATAAAAGAGGCACTGTTCACCCAGCGTGCTCACAGCATGATCTGAGGTCAAATTAACCCAGCTGTCAGGAGCATCATGATGATGTAAACTCGGACAGGGCCCTATTTAATCATGTGCCTTTGGGTGATATACTATGAAAAGACCCATGATTATGCCCTGGGAGGATATGGGGCCTCAAAGAATGACGATATGCCTTCTATTCTTAAATGCGTAAATCTGCGTAATGATCCCTGTTTAGTGGGAGCTGCGTCCTGCTCCAAACCAACACTCTTCCCTGATTATACTCACAAGGTAAATTAGAAAAGATTCCAGGAACATTTTAAAGGCGTACAGTGCAGTAAAAAAGTGATTATAGTAGATTAACAGTCTGGCAATCCTTTGCTTCCTGAATCCACATGTATCTTGCCCCTCGAGTGACATAATCTTTCAATCTTGTTTCACGGCGTTCATCCTCATTTCATGGTTATTTTTTTCGCACATAAGGTTTTAAATCGCATATTGTCGTCGACTTGGTTGCATGTTTGCATTAAGAATTTCTTGCTCTAACGGTGTTCAATTGGATGTATCTGAGAAGTGATTTACTTCCCTTGAGTCGTTTGGGGTTTTTTGTTTTTTTTACAGGTTGAGTGTATGCACACACACATATACTCTGTGTGTCTGAAAATCAGGTGCCAACCATCACATTGGAATGTGTGATGCCTTCAGTGGCTCCTGTTTAGCATTGCAAAGAGTCTAAAAGCTCCACGGTGGCCGCTGATGGGGCTATATGCACCTGTCTAAAGGCGCCATTGTCACTGCATGCCCAAAAGTTCACACGTCGTTATAGTGCTTGTTGACGCCGACGCCACGTAGACTGGAGGTCAGGAGGGCAGGACAGCAGTAAAAACAAAAAACAAATAGCAGAGACACACGAGAAAGTAATCTGAGGTGCAGGTCTGAATGCACAAATGGTGTTCGAGGGCTTTAACTTTGTGTCATATTGCAAACAAAGTATTGACATTAGGGATGTTAATCCAGATTAAGATCTGAGTGCATCCCTCCTTTTTTTTACATCATTATGGCAAAATCACGTGACCTGAATCCGTTGGAGTGAAAACAGATGGTTAAACACTTTTTTTTTTTTTATTCGGAGGACAGCAGTTTGCAGACAATTTGTGTCACAACATGGTCAGTGACCTTATAACACACCATAGATGTGAAGACATGAAAAGTTTGCTGCTCAGTCAGAACAGATGTTCTCTCCTGTCCAGCCCCAGGGATAAAACCAGCAAGTGTTCCCACAGAGGCTCGAGCTGCCTACTGAACCCTCTTCAGACTCAATAAAATGCTAAACACAATTCTTCATTAATTTTACTTTCATGGGGTTCATGAATGCCAAAAAGATGCTGCAACACGTTAGTGGTCAGAAATGAAGCAGGCTATGAATCAGGCTCAATTACTCATAATACTTTCAAGAAATTAAGAGTGTTCCACAAAATGCTTTTGTAGGCTACAAAACTTCAGCAACATCTTATTGATAAAATACAACTCTTAGTTCAATACATATCACCATCATTGTCCCCCCTTTAGTTTTAGGCATATGTTGACTTTTGCAGATCCCTTATTGTTGAAAAAAAGAGTTGAATTCTTACAAAAACAGAATTCATAGTTGGCTCGAGATATGTCATCAAAAATGTCTTACTTTAAAATAACATGGTCTCTTAAAAAAAAGGGTACCTAACTATTTCGAGTCAGTGCAGTCAGAACAGAACATACTTATTGGTCTAACCCTTGATTAGGAGGTCATTAGTACAGAAAGGGAATATTAATGAATACACAATGTAGCATTTAAAAAAAAAGGGGGGGGGGGGGGTGGTATTAAAGCATGTTGTTCGGTTTAAGACACTTCTGCATTGGCTTCAATTCTCGCTGCCAAAGGTTGTTGCTTTAAATAAAAATAATGTTAACTCCAAATAAACTGTAGGTAGTTGAATTGCATTGTGGATGTTATTATCGTAGGGTTTTTATGAGTAGAAAAAACAAGGACAACAAATTATGCAGGAATTGATGATACTATAAAAATTGGGACATCCCTTTTCTTTTAAAAGATGCTGCAGGGAACTTAAACTGTGAGTTGGTGCTCTTTGTGGGCAAGAAATTGTTCAGGTAGTATTTTACTGAGAAAACATTTCATCCTGCCTTCTTTGAAAAGTCAAATATGTCACATACTGTGAATATTTGCTGTTGAGAATGTAAAGAAAGGCTGTTTTTTACTGGGCTGAAACTCACAGCAGTTTAAGACATTAAAAGTACAAAATCAAAAAATATAATTTGGTTGATCAAGGTCTAAATTGCCTTGATATGTCATCAAGGGCATCACAACTTATTCTGGAATATATGTCAAAAATAACTCTTCACAGTTTGGAAAGATATAGGACTTTTTCTTCATTTTGGTTGTAATGTAGCAGTTCTAACTAACTTCAGATGTTAGAGTATGAATAGGTGTTTTTTTTACAGTTAACTTGGGATCTGAAGTAGAAAAAATGGTTATAATGATTGTGATCATCTTTACATATAACATTGACTGAAATTGACCTCAATGGTTTTCATATTCAGTCCATCAAATTTTCCAGAATATTTTGTGAAAGATTTTTTGTTTAATCTGACAGGATGGTGTTTTTTTTTTGTTTATGAAATAAACATAATATCTGAGAGAAATGTTGTAAGAAGATGTTACTTTGGCTTCAGTGCATTTATTCCGTCCTCTTTTTACCTGGAAATTACTTCATACCACACCTAAACTGATGTCTGGTGATCACCCTTCACCCCAGAGTCCTTTCATATGCCTAAAAAGAAGCTAACTCCCAAACAGCTTCTGTGAATGTACAAATGCTTTTGTGTGCAATATGTGCAAGTAAAAGCCTTGTTTTACATTCAAATGCCCCTTCCTGACAGCCTTTGAACAATCAGGTTCATTGTTAGCATCAAGATCATTCAAGCACCATCCATTAATCACTTGAGTGAATTTACATTTGATGTTAGAGCAGGTTGTAGTTGTTTTTTCCCAGACGATCCTGAAGCACAACAACACAAAAAGATCAAGTGGAGTCAAATCTTCTTTGTCTGTGCAATGATATTAACGACACATCAGATCTCCCAGTATGAAGGTGTGACGATGCAGTGATGCTCAGACTGAATCTGAAAGGAACCAGGTGAATGAATAATCTGCTGCACCATCAACACCTCTATGTTTTGTAAAGAAAAACCAGTCTGGCATGAAGTTACATTCGGGAGGGTCCCTAAATGACCACTTCTGCCTGATGCCTGTCTTTAAGGAGCATGTGGGCTGCTTCTTAGGTTCAGAGGTCCATAAGCTCAGCAGGAGAGAGATAAGATTACCCCACTGGAATGCAGATCTGGTCATATGGACACACACTCCTACTCACATGCTCTATAGTTTGAACACACACCTTGTTGTAATTTCTCTTCTAGATAGACCCAAACACACATGTCTGAGTGAGTGTCGGATTTTACTGTGGGCCATAAAAGAGCCAGTTGAAATTACTACTAAAGATTAGATATTTTGCAGTGTAATGATCTCTCTTTAATGCAAAAACAAGAAATGAAAGCAAAGATTCACACAGGTTCAACCAAGCCAAATTTTTTGCACAAAAATGTTGGATAAGTCTGTATTTTGTATTGTTTGGATGTCTTGGGAAAGTGCATGTTTGCTCCTTTAAAAAAAAGAAAACTGTTTGAAAACTAAATTAATAAAGCAATACATTAAAACAATTATTACTGAAAAGTGAAAGAGTGAATAACAGGGATGTGGTTTCAGATGTAGAGTTAAATGGCACACCGCAGTCACCCCAGTTAGTAGCAAAACATGCTACCTTGTAAAATTTGAAAGCTGCTGTCTGTATTGTGCTGACAAAATATGCTTATCCTGCCCCTCGTCATGAATGTGATATACTGTTAAATGCATCACTAGCTTTAAATTATCAATGAACAACAGATCATTCATGATTAGGCTGCTGCATGATAGCCTGATCAAACAATGTACAAGACAATAACATCTAAGCAAGCACACGCTCATAACACACTTACTCTTCACATGCAGGTGATGAAAGAAGATTTAAGTCCAGACAACTTGACATGCAGTGTGTGTTTGTGTCACATCATGCATACAATTACAGAGCACATTTTACATCCTCCTTAAACACACACTGACACTCATACTAAAACCGAAAGTCTTCTTGAAATGCCAGACAAGTTGGAATTCGACCACATTCATGCACATGTGCGTTTCTGCCCTGACCTTATCTGGACAACATGCAGACACCACAGTCAAACCACAGGCGTCCTTTGATGTAATATATTGCACCAGTGACGGTCCTCTAATGGTCAGCTGTTTGTGTTTGGTGGAAAACTAACACTGTAGAAGATAAAAACCTGAAGGGTCAGAAAAGGTTCCCCTCTTTCAAAACTATTGTTGAATTCAAATTATTACTGATTATTTAAGTGTTTGCTGCTTTCTTTGTTTTTCTCTTTGTGATCCATCGCTATGTTTGTTTTCTAGATTCATTTCTTTGTCGCACAAAACTTTATGTCCTGCTTTAAAGGTGCTATAAGAAATTGGCTGGCTTTAAGACATTTTCCTGAAATATTTACCTTTTTTTGTGTTAACACACATGACGTAATATTCCATGGTTTAAAGGGATAGTCTGTGTAATTCTGAAGTGGGGGCTTTGGCGATACTTTTGGATAGTAAGTGTATTACCCCAACAATGGATCCCCAATAGCTCATCTTAAGGGACTACAACCAATGGGGTTGCACTCAGTGTAAGTCTGCACTCTATTTAGGAACATTTCAGTGCTTTACTTTGCTGTGATAAAACCCCTTTATTTTGGCCCTGTGCAAAAATGAGATATCCCTTTAATTGTTATCCATTTTTATATCTTTTTAAGGACAAACCAGGAAGTACCTGATTGAACGTTCTTCTCCAACCTTTGATGGATGTATCAGTTAGATTTTTGAACAGACTAAACACTTTAACTCTAACATAATGCTTTTAAATGTATTAATGAAACACTTCCAAATTTGCAACTCACATCTTTTCTTATTTAGCTTATCCATTTCTTACAACACATTTAAGAATAACTAAACCTACCCATATACAGACAAAAAGGTTTTCTTGCAGCCATATATGAACCTCTCTTCAGAAATAATCTAACCTTAAATAATGTAATTTAACTTTGATTTGAAACCTGTATTTATGGGGGGAAAGGGGGAAAAATGATAGTAGTACATAGGATTGCTTCTACCAATTAAAAAGGTGCGCAAATGGATTACTTGAAGTCATGACTTTATATGTTAATTTCTTATTCGTGTTGTTAGTCATTATTGCTTTTATGTAAACTATATTATAACATACATCTGTTTATTTTTCAATGTGGACCAACTAAGAAGTAATTTAAACTGTGTTTACATGACTTTCAGCTTTGCAGGATAAGGGTTGACTTAAATTCAGCCCTGAATCTTTGTTTAAAATCAATCTTTCCAGTGCTAAATCTTAAAAGTCCATCACTATGTTTGTTTTCTAGATTAATTCCTTTGTTGTACAACACTTTATATCCCACTTTAAAGGTGCTATAAGAAACTAACTGGCTTTAAGACATTTTCCTGAAATATTTAACTTTTGACGTAATATTCCATGGTTTAAAGGGATAGATTGTGTAATTCTGAAGTGGGGTTGTGGGGATACTTTTGGATAGTAAGTGTATTACTCCAACAAGGGATCCCCATTAGCTCATCTAAACTGTCATATAAACTGTGTTTACCTGACTTTTCAGCTTTGCAGGTCAAGGGTTGACTTAAATTCAGCCCTGAGTCTTTGTGTAGAATACATCTTTCCAGTGCTAAATCTTAAAAGTCAAAGTTTTAAAAAAAACTGCAGCTGGTGCTTGTAAAAAGAAATGAACAAAGAAGTGGCGCCATCTACCTTTTAAATTATGTACTGATTTACAGCAAGTTATTCTGAAACACACCAGAGGGGGGCAATCAAGGACCAATGATGAATGTGTCATTCATGGGGTTTCCAGGTCAGTTGGTAAATCAGAACTGTCAGATATGGAGTCATGTTGATTACTTAAAATAAACACAGCTAGATAGCAGGAGGAGAGAGAGATAGCATAAATACACAGCACATCAGTATCACTGTACAGACATACAGTTGTCATGTATATGACACATAATTCAGAGGACTTTTTGTTAGTGTAGAAGAATGGGGTGAAAGGTCCACATCAACCTGTTGTGGCTGATGACTCAGCAAGAAATCTTTTAGTTGAGTGTACACACACACACACACACACACACACACACACACATATGTATATATATATATATATATATATATATATATATATATATATATATATATATATATATATATATATATATATATATAGCCACCAGTAGCAAAACTGACCCAAATTCATCTTCTTCTGTAGTTGAATTTGGGTCAGTCTGTGTCTTGAAAAGCTAACTGGATCACATTTTGTACAGATATGCATGGCGTGCATTCAGCAATTTGACCTGCAGCTAAGGTTTAGTTGGCAGTTAGAGCTCAAGACAGGAGTGACTGATGTCTCCTCTCATTTTTCTCCTATAGGAATGTTAGCTTGATGCCTAAGGAATGAATATGTCACAATTACTTAAAAGCCCTTCTTGATGTAATAATGTACAGACATATGATGGCGGTAACTAGGTTAGTCAGGTATAGGCATCTAAAGAGAATTTGAGAGGAGCCAACTCTCAGAGTAAGTTAAAGATTTGGGATCTATCTGAGTACGTGTGCGGCTCTTCAGTAATAGTTACTCATATCTAAAAGGAGTATTGGATTTCTAGGATTTCTGTCAGAGTTCTCATTTCTTCCTTTCACAGCCGAATGAGGATGACACTTCTGATTTAAACATCTTCGTAGAAACACTTCAACAGTTCATCATTAATGAAGAGTAAATATAATGATCAAGTGTATGTTTAAGAACACCTCATAAAGAATACATTCAGAAAACAAATCTGCCATCATGCTAACTTTTTACCACACATTGATGTTTACTCTGCATTATACACTGCTTATATGAAAATACCTTACATTTTGATATATAATAGCTATTCTGTCAAAACTCTTGTTTGATTTTTTTATGATAATGTTTGATTTTTTGCTCTGTTCTAAAAACTTGTTCTCTACCTCAAGTAGTTGCACAATTCCCAGTCTTTCAACAATGTGTAATTTCCTATAAGCAAATATTCATAAAAACTTAACTTGGCTAAGGAAATGTATTGTATGGAATAACTGACTTTCTCACTGATACATGCAATGAAAAAAGGTGAAAAATATTGGAAGAACTGGACAACTTATATGAATGTGTAATGATGTCTATATTTTCATATGTTCTGTTGTGGAAAATGCCTTGTTTGTGCCTCCTGTAGACAACCTTGAACTGACAGGACCTTAAGAATTTTAAAGAAATTCTCAGACACGTAAGAACTGGACATGCATGCTGTTGAATAACACAGCTAGCCACCCCACTACTTGTTTGTTTGTTTGTTTGTTTGTTTGTTTGTTTGTTTTCCCCCTCTCTGTCCTTTACTATAGTATATCATGTACGTATCATGTCAAGCATTTTACCTCACTCAAGATGATGACCCTGTCTGTCTTATGTTCTCAGTATTGTTTGTAAAATATTTGTTACAAAACAAGAAATATAAAGTCTAAAAAAAAAAGGAAAAAAAAACTTAATTTGTCTTGAAACAGATCAAACTAGTAAATGTTAAATATTTTTAAAAATATTGATATCTCCGAACACAAAGTTGTCTAACAGTTAATGAAAAGGAGTGGAGATGCCGGGGATTGAACCCGGGGCCTCATACATGCAAAGCATGCGCTCTACCACTGAGCTACATCCCCTACTGGATGCTATCAGCTGATACCAATATAGTTAAACTCGTGCAAGTAGTCATTCTGTGAATTTGTAAGACGATCTGACTGTGGAGAGGATATTTTTGTTCCGGCTGAAGCCAAGTTATGTAATTTCAGACCACAACTTTAACCTGGTTTCAACCTTTAACCGAGACCTGTGAACTGTACTTTTTTTTTTTTTACAGTGTGTTGTGTTGTGTTGTGTGTCAGTACATAAAACATAACACAGGGATATTTAAGTTTTAGCTAATAGATAAAAGGGAAACTACTAGGGGAAAAATCACGATATAAATATACATATTAATTAAATATTAATTTAATAATTGGCAGAAAATTAATTGGGAAAATTTAAAAGGAGAATAAATAAATAATCAGAATAAGAATTAGAAGATATGTTTTTGTCCTGGGGGAAAGCCTGTAAAAAGAAGGCATACTTTTAAGAGTAAATTAATAGTTCAAATTTAAAATACTAATTTGTTTACTTTTTATTCAACTTATCTTTCATCCCTAATAAAACATACGATGACATTTGAGGGAGATATTTTTGGTTCTGGGTGAGGACAGGTTATGTAATTTCAGGGCATAACTTTACCCTGATCTCGAGCCTTGACTCTGACCTGTGGTGTGTATTTTGTGCACATGCGTGTGTATGTGTATGTGTATGTGTATGTGTGTGTTAAAAGTCAGCTATCAAATGAAGAACTTGTACTTTATAAATGTGTTTGAAGTACTGTACATGCTCTGGCTCAGACTTCACAAACTTATGACCTCTATTGACGTTAGGGTGAATGAATGGAAAAGAAACTGGTGTATTTGTAGCACATCTTTCACTAACTTTTTTTTTCTTTGCCCTGTGCTATTTTTAGCCTTCAGGTCATGTTTTGGTTTAAGTTAAGCATCACATCCAAACAAGAGGCTCCTCATCTTCCCATGCTAAATTGGTCTTTGGTCTGGATTGAGACCATTATGCCATACATGTCAGGGGAATTTACCTACAGAAATTAGTAAAAGAGTTTCTGAGATCAATTCAGTGGGACACAAGTTGTCAAATTCAACCCTTCCTCATCGCACAAGGTATCCTAATCCTTAAGGGAATTTAAAATAGCTTCCTTGTTATGTTTCAGCCTCTAGGGGAGCGTGAATGAGGGACTCTAACCCCCCTCTGGAGAGCACAGCCTGTCCTCACTCAGGCAGTGTTTATCATCACACTCCTGCCAAGGACACCACTTCCAGGCCCTGTTTGCTTAAGCCTTGTAGGGACAGACCCATGAGATGCACGCATGGTCTGAGAGCTTTGGGAGGGCTGAAGAAGTGACTAGCAATGAAGGAAGGAGAGAAATTGGGAGACCTGCCTCCTCTCCTCAATGCTTCTACAGAATGATACACTCCACAAAGGGGGTGGGGCTGGTTGATATCAGTTGTAATGTGGTGCTGGATTGGTAACAGCGATTCATCATGTTAAGCCTGTGCTGAGTAAGGAATAGCAGTCAGACAAGTGTTATTTTTGTGGAGGGGGGGTGTCCTGTGACTGTGACGCTGTTGGTAGCAGCATGACTGGCTGCATGCAATATGACATGCAGAAATAAATACCTTATCTAAGAGCACAGGCCTCCAGACACCACAGTTCACAGACTAAATAGAGCAGGTGTAACAAGGTAAAGGCACTGCTTATGCAAAACAACAGCCTCTGAAGACTAAGCATACATACTGGTAATTAAATTGTTACTAGTAAAGCATTTTGCCTCTGCAGCTAGCAGGAATTAAGGTAGTTTTATTATTAACCTATGGGGAATCTAAATTGCAGATGTTTTCCTGCAAGTGAACATTTTTAAGTGCTCATTTTGGCAAAACCAGGCGTCCAAAAGTCTATATCTATGAATGATGAATAAAATACTTAATTGTCAAAACAGGTGAAGAATATTTTCCTGTTGTTTGCATTACATTTTGAAAGAGTTTATGTTACTCTATTATTTATCTAGTTAAAAACAGATATAAAAAAGTATTAGTAACTATTGCTGTCCAATAATAAAGAAAAACATCAAGTTGTGATAATGTAAAGTGAAAATATGAAGTATATTTATTTAAAAAGGCAAAAGAAGTTCCTCAAAATTGTACAGAGTTTAAGTTGTTGGCTGTTCCTTTTTCCTTTCAACCACAGTCTCCCTCACACACAATTACACAAATACACAAAATGCACATAAACACACTTGGACCAAACATCAAGGGGAACAAATGGAGCACCAGCTGCATAAACTGTCCATTGAGTTTCTTTTTTGAACAGATGTTATTTTTTCCACATTCCCATGTGAGATTTGCAAATCTTGACAGTTTTCATGTTCACATTTGGCAGCGTTTTGTGTTCAAGATTTGTCACAGTGCGGATTTTGGAGACAGTGATGTAGCTGGAGATAAAGATGTATTTCTCATGAGTAGCTTAACAATTACCTCCAAGTTTGGAATTACACCTATCACTATTTCTTCTGGTCTTGTAGCATATCTGCACATGAACATGAACAGGACAATTTTTTGGAGGAAGCCCAATTGCATGAGTTATAAAGACAATGTATTTTCTAGCAGCAGCCAGGTGACTACCGTTAGTCTTTGCTTGTTGCCAAGCAACTTCAAATTCATTTAAATATTCATGGAGTTAAATAGCTCTGGCACACTGACTCCAGGCACGAAACACATTGGATAACCCTGTAACATCATCAGATTATCAATTCCATATGTTCAGTACTTTTGTTAATGACATAATAGGCCTACATACTAGATGGACGGTGTCGTCTGCCACAGTTAGCCATGAAAGCATAATAGCTTGCAACTGTAGCCTAGCCTTGAGCTGAAAGCACTGAAATGCAGAGTATTTGTTGTCTTTGATTTTGTAAAGGCATAGTACATACATGTTTTTAATTATATTACATTAAGTAATGAGATATGGGTTCTATTCTGATTCAGTAAAAATAAACTTGTGTTACTGAATTTCTTATTTACCTCCGTCCATTGTTTCATATGATGTACAGTTGTTCCTTTTACATTATCCACTACAGTAGGTATGGTGTGATGGTATGTTAAAAATATTATGAAATGTAATGTGATATTTTTTCATAGTCCTATGGTAAATTTACCACAATATGGTATGTAAGGAGCACTATTGAACTTTACCTTAGTACAAACCATATTGTTTACTATGGTGTACTACAATGTTACATTTACCATGTTAGTACCATGCTACTCGTACTGTGATACCATTGTAGTATCTTAGAATAAGTACTACAGTAACACTATGGCACATGTGCCAGGGTCCTACAATAAAACAAATACAAGGACCCTGATACTTGTACAATGGTACCATTATGATACCACTATAGTAGAAGTGGTACAATCAGAAATACTTTATTTATCCTGGGGGGAAATTCAGTCATTAAAGTTGCTCCTATACAAAATAATTAAGAATATCAAATAATATTAATAGAATATTATTTATTATTGTTTCATATTAATATCAATCATTTGAGTAACACTGTACCATGGTAGTACTCTTGCTATGGTACCATGTGATACGGTTACACCAAGGTACTACCATGGTACATATCCAAAGGTACGGTCTAAAATACCCTGGTACTTCAACCAGAGCAATGCCCTGTTTCTAGGACTATGGGTTACCACCATGGTTAGAGAACAATGGTAAGATTCCTTATGGGGACAGGTCCCAGGGTGCAAGGACAGCTAAGTCTTATTTTTGCTTTCTGTTTATTGGATTGATAGAATAAGCAAGGCACAACATGTTAAAAAGAGAGCCATCTGTATGAAAATCTTTAAGAAAAATAATTGCATCAAGTTCATCCTTCCCACATTTTTACTAACTAGGCTGATCAAATTTAGCTTCATATTCAAGTCATGATGGTGGAATTGATTCTCATATGCTACTCTTCAACTTCTAGAGATTTGCAGCTTGAAAATCTTCACTGCTGCTAATGTAAGGCATTGGTAACACGGTAACAAGGTCTGACCTATCTGCTTTTGGCTGTTGTCTTATCATCTACCAGCAGCCAGCCATGCATGGGGCAGAGGAGCCTGACATCCAAGAGAGAGGGGCACCAAAAATAAAGGCTGCAGAGGTAGTACATGTAAAGGAGGTCACAGGGGCCATACAAGAAGTCCTTTAAAATTTAAAAACAAAACTCTCAAGGGGTGGTTTATAGCATCTGAATACAATGAGTTTACACAATTTAATTTCTCCTATCCATGATTTTAGTTCCACTGTTAGTATTTTTTTAGAATGAAGCCCTCTTTGATGATTAAACACAGACACTTTGGCAAGCAATACAGTGTGGGAACAAAACATAGGGAGCCCAGTGAACTTTATGCATGTCTGTACTGTCACGATTCACCTCACCCTTCAGGATTTGTTTTTCCCCCACTCAAGGAATGGATGAGTTGTCCATTCAAGAGGCTTCCTACAAACAAGTTAGTCCACTGTCTGTCTGAAGCATCAGACCTATGAGTCAACCTGCTCAGGGCCACACCTTCCTCTTTAACATGAACCACACACAAAACAGCTGTGTTTACAACACAAGTGTTTGAAGCCCTCTGCATTCATGCACATGCCTTAGCTGGTTGTGTCAGCTGGGGAAGGGCAGGCATGCTGTTAAATAAGAGCAGCGTGTCACGTTCATGACCATGAAAACACACACGGGGGGAAGAGGAGGTGTGGACTTTGCTGTGAACTTTCCCCTATTTCCCCAACCAGTTTGGGGAGACTGTGGGAATCCTGTGAAGTCAGGCAACTACAGCTAAAGCTTAGGCACAGATAAAGAAACTAAAAGAGGCAGACAACAGAGAGCCATAACCTTTTTCTCTGTGTTGTTGCACTGTATTTACACTTCAATTAGTTACATAAGAGGGGATTACATGCATTTAAAGGTAATAATTACAAATACCTTACATTACATTAATAGTGAATCATAGAAACTGGCACCGCATTAAATGCTACAAGGACAGGACATAACAAGTTTCTTCCTGATTACTCTGAAACATAGATGCACAAACTGTTCTTGCAAAATGTTTTAGCTTCGAGTTTGGATAGCATCTTTAAAGCAGGTTGACAAGGTGTCCGTGTGTGTCTGTGTGAGTTGCCTAGCACCCGGTAACTGTATAGGCCGAAACCTTATAATTCTGCCTTTAGAAATCGCACGCTGTGCTATCATCTCTCACTGCTGAGGTAATAACATGACAAAGTCTACGGCAGGAAGAGTTGGTGACTTAGGAGTCTGTGTGAGAAAAGGCGTCTGGGGACACGACACTGTTAGGTGTGGTTCATTTGTTTTCAATTTGTGTTCAAGATGCCTATGCACACAGTCAATCCTGATCACTCATCTAAACATTTCATGTTTGTGAGGGAGAAGCACATTCCTGGAACAAAATACTGTCATGCCAGGTTTGCTGCCAAAAGCTGCAGTATGCTACACACCTAGGGTCATTAAGTGAGAGTACAGAACATGTACTTATTGTACTATACATTGAGGTTATACTGTAACTCTTGACAAGTAGTTGACTACTAAAATGAGTACAGAGTATTAATATCATATGATCAATATCAAAATTGTAGCTCACAATGGGTTGAGCTTCACTCATTAAGTAGAATACAGGAATCCCAAACCCTATAGAGTACATGGTCATGTGCTCAGACTTCTGAGTGAGCTGACCAGGTTAAAACGAGCCATCATGGCCAGACTTAAGAAAGATCAGGCCACAGTTCTGAGTTTTCATCTTTACAAAGAGAAAATTCCTCTTCTGCAATTAGCATGTAGGTTCACGCACATAGGGCCCACTTGTGCAGAAACACCCAGTTCTGAATGCATGCAGACGGCAGCGGCTTAGTGGTAGAGTTGAAAGGTTGGCAGTTCCATCCCTGGTCCCACAGTCCACATGCCAAAGTGTCTTTGGGCAAGACACTGAACCCTGAATTACTCTTGATGGCCTTGCTAGTGTATGAATGTGTGTAATTGGGATTATTAAATATTGAGGGGCACTTAACATAGCATCCTGTTACGTCTTTGAATGTGTGTGTGAGTGGATTAATGCGACAGGTGTAAAAGGGCTTTGAGTGGACAAAGAAAAAGTATAAGTGTGATTGGTTTTAAATACTTTATAGATATTAGCAAAACTATCTGGGAGGCTTTAAGAAAATTCAGAGTTATGAACAACTCTACAGCTTACATCAAGCACAACCCAGGATAATCTCCCACCTAGTGGAAGACACATACATGCCTAAACAAGACGTGCGTGCACACACACACAGTTACATCCACAGTAATTAGTTCATTCAATCTGCAGTAATAAAAAGCAGTGGGTTTTGTCAAAGCTTTACAGACTGCAGGGCTTAAAGGTGACCACCAGGGGGTTTTAAAACCCCACCACAGCTCATTGGTTACTCAAATGCTGCATTCTGAAAAAAACTCATCTGATTGGCTGGTGTACAATGAGTGGCACGTGGAGGCCCTCCCTATGAAGGCGGAGTGAAAACATAGATAGTGAGGGGGAGGGGATAGAGGTCTATTTACAAATGAAATTTAAAGTAACATCACCAGCATCACTGGATGAGGAAAGATTATCCAATCTGTAAAGTTGCACTGCTGCTGATCGTTTGAATAGTCCAGTTTGGCAGGATGTGTTACAGTAAATAATTAATCCTATAACTCTGTCACAAGAGGAGAATATGCAAAGGAGATAAGGTTACCTGGTCCCTTTTATGTTGGGTGTGATAGGTTATATATATGCATCACTTCCAAAAAAAGTTAATTATTCAGCATCATATTTCTTTATAAAATGTTCACAGAGTAAATTGCATCATGGAAAGATAATGACTCTGTGACAGTGGTCAAAAGTCATGAGTTAATGTCATAACTTCTGTTTGTGGATCTCTATAATTAATTAAAAGCCAAGCTGACAACTTAATCACTTCCTTACAACAGACCCTCATCTTTTCTTGTTATAAAAGCTTGAATATACACACAGACTCGACATCAGTTTACCATCCCCCAACCCTGAATTCACACAGCAGGCTTGGGGAAGGCAGAAGCTGATCACGGATCGGTCTCTGGGCCGAGTTTCCATCTGGGAGCAGGTTGACAGCTCCTCTCGCCTCCCAGCCCCCACCCAGTTACCTAGAGAGGCCCGGCTTGTAGCTTGTGTAATATTCCCATTGGCTGGTTTGTTTGGTGTGGGCGGGAGAGGGGCGTGGACGAGCGTATTGTGATCTCACAATCAGCTGTTTTGTACGTTCTACATTCTGATCCGAGGATCAGCTGGAGGCAGCAATAAACAGAAGGAAAATCTGCAGCGAAAATATACAGAAGAAGGGGAGGAAAAATAGCTGCAGATGTTATGATCTAAAAATCATCAGTGTAAAGTTTTTACACGAAGATCTTCTTCTAAGAAGAAAGCCTTTTATTTTTGTATTATGGTGTTTTAACTACCTCACTTTAAGATTATCTAAAGCTGTGCTTTAAGAATTGTTGTCGTTTCTACTGTGTGTGAGATCTCGTTTACAACTTGAAAAACATTGTAAAGGCAGGTAAGCTATTTTTCTTTTTGCTTTGCTTCTAACATGATATTTGTTTTATGGTCAGGCTATGTGCTATCAAGAGGTGTCAAGCTACACTTGTCTCTGCCAGTGAAGCGGTTGCATTCCCCATATAAGCTCTACATGCAGAAATATCACATATCAGCTGTTATGAAAGCAGAGAATATGCAGAATTGCGTCCTTGTATATGAGGGAGTCTTTGTATAACGTATCCTTGACTGCCGTGTGATATAATTCGTGAGGACCTTTTATTAGGTCATGAATAGATTTGAGACAGCAACCCAAACCTAAAGGGTAAATTAGGCCGATTCGACGTCCTGTATCCCGAATCATAACGCCAGTGAGCATTCTATCTTCCAGGATGCCAAGAACCCTTGTTTTGTTAAATGCACCAAATGCTGATGTGGAGTCGAGTCGATGGCGGATGTTGATGTTTTTTGCTGGGAGGCGGACCTTGAAGACTGTATAAGGTTTTGTGCAAAAATAGTCACTATTGTTATCAAGTAAAAATAACATTTTTCATTGTATCGTCGGAGGTCTCTCCAGCTGATGACTTTCGTTCAGTGTCGCTATAAGCCACAACTGTCATTGCTTTGACCCCTCAGCTGTAGGGCTTATGGGGATAATTCATGTCTAACCTGGATACTCTGCATAAAAAAAGTCCTGTCTTGTCTCGGACAGTTGGCAAACTAAAGCCGGGGTAGAGGATTATTTTTGCTACATTAATGTAAAGGCGTCTTTGTGCATTTCAAATGTAAACATTGTGTATGAGTGCATTTTTTTGTGCTGTTTTTTAAACTCCCGACGACAACCATCGACCTTATCAAACCAATGACATACTAAGTGCTTCAGCAGATTTCACATTAGACACGAAAGTGCTTATTTCTGCCATAAATGCGGTTTTAAAATTTCACATTTTCGCTATGTTTGCAATTTGGACCTATTTTTTTCCCCCTCGGTCTCCATACAGGCTGTCTCTGTCAACGGCAGTGACGTAAGCGTAGCGTCTTGTTGCGTCTTGTTTTTATTTCTTGAGTCCCCTCCCATCCGACTACTAGGCCCCTCCCACTTTTAAAGAGACCATTGTCAATTGGAAAAAGCTATTCAAGTAAGCCTAGTGTAGAAAAAAAAGTTTGATGATATGCAGTTGTATGTCAATTCAATGAAACTGCAGTGGAGGTTGTTTTTTTAGCTTGTTATATTTCAGTCTGGCTTAAAAAAAAACTGTTGTCTTAAGAGTAGATGCTGTAAAAGCTTCCTAAAAATAGAACAAAAGGGCCTTTCTCACTATATCAATATTTACTCCAGAACAATTATGAACAAGATAGTTGTGTACACATCAAACAATCAACAGTCTGTCCTCTCTTTCTTCACTTTTTTTTCTTTCCCCCTCTATCACGTAACCGATTTTACTTCCAGTTACATTTATTAGTGGTCACACTTTACAATAATGTAAATTTTGCAAAATAATGCTTAATTAATGTTGAAGTAATGCATGACTCATGATGAATTTCTTTATGAATTAATAATTAATTCCTGTTGTTCACCATGAATTAATGATCCTGTCACTATGACTTCATGTAATGACAATGTGTTTAATACATCATTAGTTAAGGTATGGTAATTAACAGTTACTTCATACATCAGTTCATATGTGACCAAATTTGCTGGACAGACATGTTTTTTTGGGGGGGATAATTTCATATGAACAGCCTCACAGGCTGAATTTTAAAACTTCATATTCATGTGAACAAACTGAATGGTGTGTGTGTGTGTGTGTGTGTATGCATAGGCTATACATATATAAACAGTATATAAACACACACACACACAAACACACACACACACACAAGTATATAAATTTATATATATGTGTGTGTGTGTGTGTGTGTGTGTGTGTGTGTTGTGTTTATATACTGTATATATGTTTATATATATAGTATTTACACACATATATGTGTTTATATAATGTATATATATATATATATATGTTTATTATGTATATATATACACACACACACACAACATTCATCTCAGAAATATGACGTTTAAAAATTCAGCCTGAGAGGCTGTTCAAATGCAGTTATCCTAAAAAAAAACTTGTATGTCCAGCAAATTTGGTCATATATGAACTGATGTATGATGTAACTGTTAACTACCAAACCTTAACTAATGATGTATTTAACATGTTGTCATTACATGAAGTTATAGTGACAGGATCATTAGTTCATGGTGAACAACAAGAATTAATGATTAATTCATCCAGAAATTCATCATGAGTCATGCATTACATCAACATGAATTAAGCATTATTTGTTTCTCTAAGAAAACTATTCCATTATTGTAAATGGTTACCTTATTAGTTATAGTGGGTGGTACAGTTGTTAGATTATGCCTTTGCATGTATTATGGTCTCCTCCAGGATAGAAGCTAGTGATTACTGTGCAGTGTTGTCAATATCATTAACTATATTTACCCCTCTCAGATAGTCCTGGATGAGCTGGTACAGTCACTAAACTGATAATACTGTTTTATCACGGACATGCTGCATGTTGTTCATACTTGGTCTCTGTGTTTTGTGGATGTCTGCTCCACCTTATGCAAAGCAGCCCTAAGGCCTCGTTTACTCAGTTTGTTTATCTGTATTTATTTGTCACAGCCTCATGACTTAAGCTTCTATTTGTCCAGGAATGCAATAAAACAATCTCAGCGTTGAGGACTTACTGCAGATCAGACTCAGTTCAGACTCAGTTCATGGTGTCTATTTAGGCTTCATTTTCAAATTCCCAATAGAAACATAGGCTTTATTGAAATTTGATCCTCTGGATGGGGTTTGAGGTATGATGTAGTAGAATAAAGTCACACAACCTGGAGTATAAAACGATGTAAGGCTCTACTTTCTCAGGGTGGTATTTTTGCCTAATTTAACTACAAATTTTCATCACCTTATTTAGTATACCCCTTTAAACAGTCTTCCCACATGACTATGACTATTAAAATGACTGTTATTCACTCTGACTTAAGAACTCTGCGGGGCACTGAGCAGTTACACTTAAGATGCCTCTTCCCTTATTATTTCTGGTGGTGGCCATGGTGATTTTCCAAAAAAGGACATAAAGTTTCAGCCTCCCATGAAGCATCCATGCATATCTCCTTCCATGTCTCCTTGTTCTGTAGAAAACTCTCACCTTTTAATCCTAATGCTTCTTCATTATTGTTAATCTCTGTCATTTTTTGTTCAACTCATTTAGGAGAGGGAATAGCTGAAAGTCAGCAGCACTGGATTTCAATTAGTGTTTGGAGATGGTCTGGGCTGGGGATTAAACAGGCAATGGACTGAAATATGAGCTGGAATATGAACCTCTTCTTAAAACTTTTTTTTTTTTTTAGAAATAAACAAATATCCAAGAGCCATTAGAAGTTAACAATTAGACAGATTACGTAAAAGGAGTTAGCCAGTAGCAGAGGAACTGCTAGAGATTTGCACTCAGTGATCTCCCTATCAGATAGAGTAAATACAACTCAAACTTTGAACATGCAGGGTTTGTCTTGTCAGCGATTGCTTTTCAAACATCTGTTCAACATTACATCATCCTGTTCACATTCAGGACAGGCACTTGTTTTCTGCCTCAGTGCCATCAGCATTAATGACTCTTTCCCTACATTCAAACATCTTGGTCAGTCACTTTGTTTGATTTTGTGAAAGCTTCAGTCTTTGTTTCACCTCCTGTCACCTCCTCTTCTTCTCCCTTGCTTTGTCCATCTGTCCTCAGACTTTGCTGATTGGTTTTCTACATTTCTGGGGGGTGGGGAGTGCAGCCATTATGTGCTAGCTACTTGCTATTTACATTCATTGCATACAGGTGACAGTGCCGTACAATGTGTTCTCATATGTATTCTCATGACTCCAATATAAATGTCATTCATTCTTTCTCCCCAGTTAGGTATCTGCTCTGCCTCTGACCACTCCTGCCTGGATTTAAAATAACTAATTAGCTATTTAGCCTGACCTACACTGAATTCATTCCAAAACCACACAAGCTTCAAAGCTGTGAATCAATATTTTTAAAACTGAGAATGGGTCAAATGATTGTGTTAAACAGGGCAAACAAAGGCACAAACCACAGTCCATTTTCATCAGTTTTAAGCAGTTTTAGTTACTGTTTATGGCCCCAAATCTTTGCAAGTCCACCATTACCAGTTTCCAGATGCAGCAGACAGTCATAATCTGTAAATCCACTTTATGACTGTCTGCTGCAAGAAAGTGGAGCATTTTACATTTAATGGGTGTGATAATGGGTCAGTCTTTAGTTGGAGGAGACCAAAAATGAGTTAAAAGGACAGCTTTTGCTCGGTATACAGTACATCCTCACTTAGCAAAGTGACTCTAAACTACATGATAATGTACACTGGCGACTGTGTGCTATCTCATTCAATATGTGAACATTTTGATGTGCAACTTATGGCTATAGTGCTGCTCTCTAGTGGGCAAAACATTAGCTAATGAAAGTTTAATGAAAATACATGAACAACATGTATTATGTAACTTAGAAACATTACGTCAGGGTATAAGAAGCTCCCCTGCAGTATTAACATGGGCACCTAAAAAAAAGAGAGCTTCTTTTTTTAAAAAACACATTGTGTAAACCTGCCACTACATGTCAAATTGATCAGAGGCTTAAGTCCAAAAGATACTTCCAATGTGTAGCGATGTGTCCTGAAGTAACCCTGAAACCGCTCTTAGCGCATACATGCTCATTTATTGTGCCTATCTAATGCACTCTGACCAAGCATCAGGAAATTACCCAAACGACAGATGTCTCTGTCTGTTGGCTTTATCTTTTAAAAACACACATGATCCTCTTATTACCACTAACAAAAACTCTTTTTTTTCTCTTCCCTCTTTCCAGGCCTTTGCTCCAAACCAAGTGAAACCTTACATTTGCACTACTGAAGCCTGTCCACTCCTGTTTGTCAAAAACCGAGATCCAGCAAAGGGCTTCAAGATCACAACAAAAAAGAACTGTAAAACAGCAACAAGCTATACAGAAATACAAATAAGAAATTCACCAAGGCAGCTACAGCTTTTTCTTTGTGGACGTCTAAAAAAAGCACCCAAGTCATCTACATTCAACTATACAGGCAGTCATGTTCCAGCGTCTGAGCAGCCTGTTGTTTGGGGAAGTAGAGGAGGTGACAGCTGAGCTGAAGGGACCCAACCCCTGCGTGACAGAGGCAGACGAGGAGGGATGGATGCTCGTCAACCTGCCTGGTGAGTCTCAACAGAAGAAGTGAAATGGTGGGCTTTATGAGTCGAGGTCAAATTTTGTGTTTTATGGTTAAGTGTCTAAGTAGCTTTGAAAATTTGAGTACTCACTTGCATGTCTATAACTAAGTGTAGAAGTAATAATGGCTGTGATGGGGTGAGCTGAAGAATCAGTAGGGGCGTGGCACAACTTTACCTATGCTCCCCCATATGGCTGCATCACCAAAAGTGTGGTCTGTCAGATGATGGCAAAACACATACATCCCCTTCCTCTTTGTTTATGATCTCAGTCATGACAAAGTCAGTTAGTAAATATGAAAATCAGCTTTGGCGCCCAATCAAAAGCCATCCAAACATCAGAAGTAGCCCTCAGCAGAGTCAAACATTATGTCGCTGACATAATCAGAACCTTAGAGGGTCAACACAACTAATGATGTGACTCTTTTATGTTTTGTGTTTCCTTACCCCCTCTTCTCCCCCTCCTCCAATATATTTAAAAACCCTTGCATTCCCCACACTGGTATGTGTGCGCGTGCGTATGTGATCCCTCAAAAATTGCACCATCATCCCGCATGACTTTTTTTAAAAATATCTTTCATATTTTTTCCCAATCATGTTTGCAACTTTCTACCTGATGCTTATGGCCTTATTGGCTGTCTCATCACTGCCATTCATTCAGAAGAACCTGACTGCATGATGCAGGCCCAGGATGAGACAGGAGCCCCCCTTACTGCACAATCATGTCCAGACAGTAACCAATCAAATCATCAAGACACACATACAAGGACTGAAAGCCCCACCCTCATTCCCCATGTGCCTCACAAGCGCCGTAGGACACACAAAGGCCGGGCCCGAGGTGCAGTAGCATCATCAGACCCCCTTTTTTGTCAAAGCGCTAGTTTGTCAAACTTGGATGCTACTACACCCGTGACCCCACCGAGACGGGCCAGACTGTCCACGTCCTCCTCCACCCCGTCAGTGTCCCCTGGCTCAGGAAGTGAGTGGGGGGGCAGTGGGGGTAGCAATAGGTCAGGTCCAGAGAGAGGCTGCATGGATGAGAGCTGGTTTGTCACCCCTCCCCCCTGTTTCACTGCAGAGGGAGCCAAAGCAGAGGCCAGCCCGATGGAGGACCTGCTCATCGAGCACCCCAGCATGTCTGTGTACGTCTCCTCCAACAACCTGTCCATGGTTTCCAATGGCAACCTGTCTGTGGTGGGAGAGGAGAGCATTGTCAGCCTGGCGAGCAGCGTTAGGTGAGAAAAGTAGCACCCTTTGTGCTGTTTCTGCTTGACCTTCCCATCCTATTTTAGCGTATATCACAGCAATCCCTTCTTTTTTCCTTGCAGCAGAGTGGCAGAACCAGCTGCTGTCCCGGCCACCCGTGGCAGTATGCCCACCAGGGTGACTCGTGGAGCCGCAGCCCAGGCCGGAGCTCTGGCCAAGGTCACCCAAGTGGCGAGGGTCCAGCGTAGCAAAGCCCGCATCGAACGGCGCCATCTGGGCCGCAACCGCATCCACCGCCAAAACCTCACCAGGGAGCAGGTCCCCCGCCACGCAGCCCACGCCAGAAACTCCTTCCTTCACCAGCCCAGCAAGCATAACGTCTGCCACTAAAAACCTCCCACAACCAGGGGTTGTTGTTTACTCTGAGGGCATTAATAGTGCATAGTCAACTCTGAGACACACAAGATTAAATGTATTCACCAACTGCATATTCGCTTTACATTATATCAAATTATGCTCCGATACAAGTAAACAAGTAGATTTTTGTTGTCCAAAAAGAACTCCCCCTGCTAGTTTTATGCCCCATTCCGCTGGGACAAACCAAGCTCTCTGAGTAGATCTTCATAGACTGCTATCATGCTCATTGCTCAGTGCAGTATCCAAAAGTCTACATGATATTTATACAAGTTTTACTTACTAGAATAACATCTGAAAAACAACAAAAAGTTTAATTATATTTCTTTTTTTTTCTCCTATCTAAGTAAAATATAACTTTTTCTTTCGCTAATCCTCAAGGCATGTTTTATTTATTCAACCATTTGAATCCTGAAGTACTTTGTTCAATTCTGAGGTATTTGATTTGAAACATAAATGTGTAGTAGTTTAGCAGCTTTCTGGCAGGAACAATGCAAGACAGAGACAAGATAAACCTCACAGGGAAAACAGCTCATCGTGTCTTCTAAGACATTCATCACAGGTGATTTTTTTTTAATTTTGGAAGGACATACCGTGTGTGATGAGTGCGAGAGTAAAATCAAAAGGCGTGGGTTTCCCTTACAGTTTGATCAAGGAAACATGGGGCAACCTGTGTCATAATAGGAAACAAACGTTGTGGTATTTCTCTCTGCTCACTCTGTGAAGGTTTGGAGCAAGTAGAAGATGGAGAGAGTATGAGCAAAACAGACTAAAGAGTAAAAGAAAGTATTTAAAGGAATGGGATTAAAATTAAATAGGAAGTGTTCTGTAACCCTCTGAGCATAGCAGAAAATGGCCCGTTGCATATTTTACTCATGCATACGGCTGTTTATTGCATCAAAATAAAGTTCTAGAAAGAAAAATTTGAATGCAGGGGCTTGCCTTTGGGTTGCAGGGAACAGCAGGTTATAGGAAGTGCAAAGCGGTATCATAGGCAACTCTTTATTTTGTTTTGTTATATTGTTTTCTGCTCATTTTGCTTAAATCAGAGTATTATTTCACTGTCTCTGTCTGCATTGTTCTACCCAAGAAAAAAAGATGGCTTGTTCCTTTAAGATAAAGAGAAACTACAAGTTCACATTAAAAAAAAATCGCTCCTTACGGATGATACACTGCATAATGATCATTAAATGTGTGGTCTGCAATCCTAAGTAATGTGCCCGGCACACATCGGCCATCTTCACCTAAAAAAAGTGTGTGCCGTGATCTTCTTCACACATTAACCCATTTCTTTGAAAGTGGACACAAGTGTCTCCCTAGAGCCTAACAACACCCATCTTCTCCAACTGCACATTCAAAACTATCATCTTAACACAGGAAGCGCAACAACCTCCACCTTCTCCATGACTGTCTGTCCTGTCCTCATCATCACCACATCCAGCCCTTACAGTGTCCACGTAAAGATCTAGCTTACTGATATGTATTCAACAACAATAGTAAACAATGGTGCTGAAGTGTATACTAATGTTTGTAAATTATTTGAGACATGGATGTAAGTTTGCACTGTCACATTTTGTGAGTCAAAGTTTTAGCTGTGTGCCGTGTGCTTGTTTTTTCTTTGTAATATTTTTTTCTTTTTGTTTTGATTCAAATTGTGTGTGAGAAGGTGTACGAACATGTTAACTGCTAGAAACTACTTAAAAAGAAATGAGAACTGCTCATTTATTTGTCTTGTATATATTACAAAACAATTCATAGGTCTCTGGTAGATGTTGAAGCCTCTCTCAGGACTTGAGTCCTCAACGTTGCATCCGATGGGACAAACGAGAACCCTCTCTCTGCCTCACCTCTGTGCTCATCATTAAATCAAGAGGGCATTTCAGTGGCCAAAAGCGGTGTCTTTGCTCCATCTTTGGTCTCATCTCTTTTGAGGTGTGCCATTAAAACAGCACTCGACTAAGAGTTGACGTGCCATAGGCAAACACTGCACTCTAGAGGGTCTACGTAGCACAGCTCTAGCTGTATGGATGCTGGTGAGTATACAGCCTAATGACACGGCTTTAATGGTGTGTTTAAAGGACAGGCTGGAAATCTGATGATTTATTTTGGATTGCCAGGGAAATGGAAAAGTCTTGTCTCATACTGGTCATCAAGATTAGAAATATACATTATTTCTCCTTGAATCACATACCACATGTTCATTATTTCTGCCAATATTCCCATAAAGGACTCTGTTCTATTCAAAATCTATCAGATACATTTAATTTATGATATTAACATAAGAATGTTTTTTTCTGTTTTAAGATGATGATTATGTATCCTGTTAGTTTCTCTACATGGCACAGAAAAAGCTGGATCTGAGGTGATGAATCCAACATGCACACACATGGCGCTCACTATTCTAAATGAATTAGAGGTTGAATTTGGTTGCCTGTTGAAAACATTTTTGTGAAGACAGGGTAAAACCGATCAAGAGATCACAGATGGAGGTGTGCGTGCATGAAAAATGTGAAAAAAAATCACCCCAAATACACAGCTGCTGCTGTTGTCCCTCATATTATGTCCCTTGTCACCAGTGTCATGTAAAAAGGAAATGTGCTCTTGGTATGTTGTGTGTGATTTTTGAATTGTGTGGTTTATGACTGAAGATGACACAGGGGGAGAGGGAGTGGTTGCCCAGTGTGCTAAGCCTAAAAGATGTGGACAGGGAAAGGATGAGGCAGGAGACAAATAGTTATACAAAAGATTAAATAAAATGTATCATTGAGGTATAATAGAATATGCTTGTATTTTCCCATATTGTTATTAGAACAGTTGTTCACCAATATGATGTTTTAAATGAACGGCATGAATGTCTGAGGAGTTTCGTATATTTTTTGTTGTGCCCTGAAATGATGGCAGCTTAAACACACTTGATGTAACACCATGTTACATCTCAATTAGTACACCCCTCCCCCTTCATAAAATGAAATATATAGTCATATAAAATTTGGTGTATCTGATATCTACAGTATGGTGATTGTGCCTTTCACTATTTCTGCATGGTTTTTGTGATGTACTGATTTTTCCATCCCTAAAGTGGGCAGATGTCCATTGACAGGCAAGACCTATGCAAAAACGATCAGATGGGTTTTCCAGCATCCATTCAGAAAACACAGGTACCCGCCAAAAAAAAAAAAAAAAAAAAAGGAAAAACAACAACAATAAATACTCAGGTTTACACCTGAATCTTGTGTCATTTTTTTGTATACATTGAACAGCAGGGGGACATGGGATCAGCACCAAGAGCATTTATTTAGTATAATGCTCCAATAGAGAAGTATTTAGGTCCTGTGGTCAACTAAAAAGCAGTACCACAATACACACATTAACACTCCATTACAAGTAAAAGTCTGGCCTTTTGGTAAATCAAAAGTACGTATTAACAAAATCTGATTACAGTAGCAGGAGTTGAAACAGTGATTATGCAGAAAAAAAGCCTCTTTAATTTTAAAAATAGGTCAAAGTGCATATGGTTGTCAAATAACTGCAGGGGGAGTAATGACCTGCCATACCAGTTGAAGTAGAAATGTAGAGAAGTTGAAATACCACGGTCTTCCTTTCCAGTGTTTCTCAATTTGAATGTAGGCAGAAGTGTTAGGCTACAGCATGCATGCAAAGTAAGACAGGTGTGGCACAATTCTGCAAATAATGTTGTGACTGCATGTGGGTGGGATGATTTCATTAATAACAAGTACTTACTTTCTGTGAAGCACTTTGTAACTCTGTTTAGAAAAGTGCTATATAAATAAAGTTTATTATTATATTATTATAATATAAACTTATGGAGTAAGATATTGGGTGAAGTAAAGAGTGAGTAAAGCAAGACAAAATAAAATAAAATAAAACAGAATAGAATATCTTTATTGTCATTGTCACAAGTACAACGAAATTAAGTGCAATCTTGTTTCAGTGCAATAGATAACATATAAAAAAATAAGTGCTAAGAAAACACAGAAACCCACAAGACAGACAAACCCACACATACATCTACATTGCACATTCATTGCACAATTCCCTTAGGCAAGATATCCCAGTACTGAATTTATGTTTTAGCAGCGTTCAGTGCAGTGATGGCTGTGGGGTAGTAGAAACTGTTTTTCAGTCTATTTGTCCTTCGTTTCATGCACCTGTGCCTCCTGTCTGAGGGCAGCAGTTTAAAAAAAAGCAAATGCATTGTATTTGCTAAGGTGTAGGATTCCTTTTTTTTTTTTTAAATGCAGCTTTTGTAGCTAATTGCTGCGTTCCATGTGCGACTGACCTCTGACCTCTTTGAGGTTTTTTTTGCACCATAAATGTAGAATTTAATGATCCTCAGACGCCTACTTAATAGGTGGAGCAACGAGAAAAGAATTAGGTCATGGGAAGAACACAGGTTTGTAATTGGAGCCAGTTTTCTGCAGACTTGCTATAACCTGTCCATCCACTTCCTTATCCAATATTAATCAGAGGGACTTGGAGTGTCCTCTCGGAGCTTCTCTTGAAACCTCAGTCACAATATTGGATTGCAACTCGCTTGGAGCACCTGTGCAAGGGAGCGGATCTGGACATCAGCCGGTGGAGATGAGATTTAAAGGACATTTATGGGCCCAACGCCATTAACCGTGAAGTAAGTGTCATATTGGTACCTCGACAACAACCCACCCATTAGCTACATTTCCTACGATGTTGTGAAACAGAGATGTTGTCTTATATGCTGTATGTACTGAAGGATTAACGTTAAGGACTGCTACTGGTGTTGGGTTTTTCCAAACGAAGATTTAAAGTACCTTTTATCTGGGTTTCTCCGACAAGTCTTACCGGTTATCCGAAGATGTAACGTGAAGCTAACTTCCTTTCCTGTCGTGTGGCGTCGTGATTCAGGAGCTCTTGTTAAAGATGGGATTTACAGCTCTTTGAAGGGAACCGGATCTTCAGGAGCCGCTCGTTTCAAAGAGCCGTTCAAAAGACTGGCTCTTTGGCTCATTGTTAAATTTATTTATTTTTTAGAACTCAATCAGGGGTAACTGGTTTTTATTTAGGAAACAATCGCTGGTAGCAGTTATAAGAGAAGATTTGGATCAGAATAATTCAAACTTACACAATGATTCTGAAATATTGATTATAATTTCATTTGGCATTGTAAACATTGCCATATCCCCATGCCTCGACAGTGAGATCATATTTTGAATTTTGCCTCACCTAAAAAACTTTGTGGCACTATAAAAACTACACAGTCTATAGATAACTTCCATGCAAAACAATTTTACTGTAAAATTTTCCACACAAGAACATTTTAGCAATGCAGAAAAAAATATTAAAATAATGAATACGAATAAATATATATGTATTTCAAAAAATATAAATACAACTAGAATAAATATTAGGACATTACAAAAATGTGAATGCAAAATTGTACTACCCCACCTGGTGTTTCCACACCTGAACTACTTTACAAACTTGACTCGAATCCACATCAAAACAATAACAAATTGTAGACAATAAGTGTGAACAAAAGACTCATGGGGCACGCAGGTGACACCATAAACTGTATAAGCTTGTCTCTGAAGCACTGTTTTGAGGCCAATCGTCGGCAGCAGCCATATTGCTGCTGTTGAGCGATTGTGACGTAAAGAGGCGGGCTTTGAGCCTCCTAGCCAACAGCTATAATGTTCCTGCCTGCCAATCAAGTCAGCTATGCCTCTCAATGGCTACGTTTAAATGAGACTTTTAATTTCTCTTTAATTCAGAATTTAAATTAAATCCTCTTTAAAAAGATTAAAAATGACCTTGTAAACACCTAATTCCGAATGAAAATGACCATTCTGAATTAAACTTAAATCCGAAGTGGCTGGTTTATTCTGATTTTAAATCCGAATTGAATAATTCCTCAATCATGTATACGTTCATTCCGCTTTAAATTAATTCCGGTCGTTCTTCGCATTCTCGCTCCCTTGTCCTGTCGCGATGATGCACATATTCCGCGCTGGCGGGCACATATTTCAGGCTGAGGTAGAGCAGCCGTTGCCCTGACCGGCTTTGATTCGCCAAAGTACGGTCTTCCGCCTCCCTTCTCTGGTCCTCTATCTGTCAGTATGGTTGTGTTGAGCTGCTTATTCAAAACTATACTCAAAATCAAAGCGAAAGTTGTACTTATTATGTGGTATTCCATGTTGTAACCGAAAATGAAAGAAGCAGTACTCGAGTCTGTTTTTTATTCCGGCAGACGTAAATACGTCACGCGCGCCCCTGTCCAATCAGAACCCCCAGGCCTTAAGTGGAATTGAATAAAGACGATTAAATGTGTTTTCCATGAAAACCTCAATTCGGAATCACTATTTCCATGTAAACGCGAAGGACAATACTTTAATTCAGAATTATTTAATTACCAGGCTGTAAACATGTTTATTTCTGCTGTAAAGATCTTTTTTTTTTAAATTGGTGTGTATGTGGTTTCCAGTACTTCTGGAGCCAGACTCAAGTGTATCCTCGATGAACTGCAGTTTTTAACACTTCCACATTGGACTCATACTTTTTAGACCGAAGGTTGCCGCCTGATAAAAACAGCTCCCAAATGAACGGCTCGCAACTGCGAATCAGTTCTCATCGTTCACTTTAAAAGAGCCGTTCGAAAGACCGACTCGTTCGCGAACGTCACATCTCTAGCTCTTGTAGTCTCTTGGTGACAGGGAGCTGCACTTTACCAGCCATGTTCAAAATCCTCATTTAGCACTATCTGGATTGGTTATATTGGACCACACGTATTTTCCCACCACGGTAAGGTGAATAACGACGTATTGAGCTTCTTTATTTTGGCGCAGGTGTGTCATGTATTACCAGGGAGAGATGTGCTAGCTTGTGACAGCACGCACAGGACAGGAACATCAGCCCTCCTTCTAAGGTTGAATCCGTGTTTTAAACAGTAATATTTCCGTGTAAATGAAATATTAAATGGATGTTGATTTAATTCACTGCTTTTTTCTGCACCCACACACACACACACACATATGGTTGGCATGTTATCACATCATTATTTGCGCTAGGCTTTGTTTGCTTGGTGTTATTATTATGTGTACGCATGGTAATTAGGATCGAACAAGGTCTGTGGATTGACATTAGTCTATGAGGAAATGCAAAACTGCAACGTGTGGTTAACAGCATATTTTGTCCTTCTTCTGCAGGTGGCAGCCTACATGAGGGAAATGCACCATCATCAGAGTCTCACACCCGGCCTATGAAGTGAATTCAACAAGAACATGCTGTGATATTGTCTTCAGAGTACTTCTGGGAAAAACTACATCCCAACAGGAACATTGTGATACACTGGGACATTACATATCCAATCAGCAAGACAGCAAGATCTAAGATTCATGCATACATACGTCACTGATTCTCATCTGGGTGAATAAATCATCCCAGACATAAAAAACAGATGTGATTGGGGAAGAGGAGTATCTTGGCTTCAACCTCTAACACCTTAAAGATAAACACCACAAGATAAACAGTAGCCATGCACAGCCCTGAAATTGTGGCAGGTTATCCAAGTGGGTGTGTGGTGGATAAAGATGCAAATCCAGAGACAACATTGGGGAGTGCCTACTCTCCAGTAGACTACATGAGCATCACCAGCTTCCCACGGCTGCCAGAGGATGACATGCAGTCCGGTGATAACACCCTGAAATCACGCAAGGATGATGACAACGTCCTAAGTGAGCAGGATACAGGTGAGTAAGTCAGGTGAGACTCCTTCTCGCAACAAATAGATTTTTTACACTAGAAAAAATGCCACTCCAAAAACAAGAAAAACATTTTTATTTCAAGGTACTTTTACCTTGAAATAAGCGTAAAAATCTGCCAATAGAACAAGTGAAAATTTGCTTGGTAACATTTCTCAAAATAAGATGAAATATTTAGAAAACTGTGATCTTAAAATTAGCAGGGAAAACTTAAACAATATTTTACCAGTATTTTAAAGCTTAGTGTCTCAGAATAAGCAAGGAATGCTAACAATTAGTATTGTTTCACAAAAAAAAGATTTTTGCACTAATACATTTCATGTCAACTTCTTCATTTGAGATATATTCACCTCAATTTGAGTTGTATTATAGCGCAATTCTCTAGGTTTAAGACCATCTTGTACTTGAAATAAGATTACAAAGTTTAATTTGAGCATTTTGAGATATAATGTCTGATCATAGCCAGCTGGATATACTAATATTCAGTCATGTTGTTTTTTAGGATAAGCCAGCTATGCTCAAAAGTAGGTGTTTCATTGTGTGCATGCAGTTTGAGGATGTTTACTTTTATCTGATTTAGAAGAAACAGTGCCTGAAAACTGTAACCCACCCTAATAAAAAAATCTTTTCTTTCTTTCTTTCTTTCTTTCTTTCTTTCTTTCTTTCTTTCTTTCTTTCTTTCTTTCTTTCTTTCTTTCTTTCTTTCTTTCTTTCTTTCTTTTCTCAATGGAGCAGTTTTCTGATAGATTCTCCATTAAAATACATTTACTTAAATCAAGTGAAGGGTTTGTCTTAAATCAAGATTATCCATCTTCTACAAATAAGATCTCAACTTGAAAAATGTATGAAATGTAAAATAAACCTTGTTTCTTCTAAACTACAACTCAAAACAAGATCATTTCAAGATTGTTTGACTTAACAAGATATTTAAAATGCTTTGTCTTAAAACAAGTCCCTCTATCTTGCTCAAATGTTACTTGTTAAGTAAATGTTTCTTAAATTAAGTGGGATAAGACATTTTGACTAAAAATGAGACAATTTCACTTGGTAAGATTTCGATTTTTCGTAGTGTAGGGTCCTGTGTGCACATTCATGGAGCAGCACTTTTCTGAACGATTCTCCAAGTTTTTTTTTTTCAATCATCAATGTTTTGATATAGTTTCTCAAAGGTTGGATTAAAAAAACATAAAGAAAAGGTTACATTGCATTATTAGCTCATTGATTTTAAATGTTCTTGCTATTGCAATGAAAAGAAACCAAAAAAGTCACAGCTTTCCTAAGCCCAAAAGTGATATATTTTAGTGTCTTGTCTTCCTCTGACCATCTAGAACTCACAATCCACCTCCAGCAATCTTTAAATAAGCGCATTTTGTGTTAAAAAAATAAAATAAATTGTAGTTTTAGAAAATGGCAGGCCGTTTTCTAATCAATCAAAGCCTGTTTTGTGTGTTCTCAAGACCCAGATCTGTTTCTGAAATCAGCTCGCCTTCAACGTCTCCCCTCCTCCGCTTCAGACCTGGCAAGCCATGATCTGGCATCCTTGCGAGAGACCACCAAAGACCCCTTCACGGAAGACTGTGCATGCCAGCGGGATGGATTGACAGTCATCATCACGGCGTGTCTCACCTTTGCCACCGGAGTCACAGTAGCTCTCATCATGCAGATCTACTTCGGAGACCCTCAGGTGTGTGTGTTATCTGCAGCTGGACTTGTAACCATTTTTCTATAGTGTTGCTTTCTTATCAAATAGTTTTGGGTGATTGTGGGGTTGAGAATAAGTCTACCTGATGCTCTTAGTGCCCCCGTTCTACCTCCCAGCTTTGTTCTCCTGTTTCTTTCAAGGTCTTTAACCAAGGTGCCGTGGTAACAGATGTGGCGCAGTGTACATCCCTTGGCTTTGATGTTCTCGGGAAACAGGGGTCCAGTGTTGACGCTGCCATTACTGCTGCCCTCTGCTTAGGAATCGTCCATCCTCACACCTCTGGGATTGGAGGGTGAGTAATAGACACATTTAAGTCTCTTCTTAGCGGGATTACTATTAAAACTCTTTGACTTTGTTGAACATGACCCTGGCTTTGTGCTCTATTGACGCACAGTGGTGGAGTTTTGTTGGTGCATGACATCCGTAAGAATGAAACGAGGGTTATCGACTTCAGAGAGACGGCGCCTTCTGCCATACACGAAGAGATGCTGCTGAAGAACCTTGATGTTAATGTAAGTTTTTTCTTTCAGTGACATATAGATTAAGAGATCAAAAGATGGTCTTTCTGTTCAATTGTGTTAACTCTGTCACTGGTGTTGTGTTCCAGCCGGGCCTGCTTGTGGGAGTACCAGGCATGCTTAGTGGGCTGCATCAGGCACATCAGCTCTATGGCAGGTACAGTAACTATCACATGATGCTATTTTAGATTCTTCACTCTTTGCCCACATCATGGGATGAATAGTTACGATGTGTGTTAGTGGATTTTCTGATTTCCTTCTGTCTTTGGTGTTTGGTTGTTTTGTGGTTAATTGTTATGTATGAATACTTTTGGACAAGAATAGAGAAACCCTGTATTTTAAATGGCTTTGACAAGGTCCGTATATTGTAATGTTCAAGGAGTGTGATTTTTTTGTGAAAGAATCAGCAGCTGTGTGAAGAAGAGAGGACATGTTTTTTTAAGCCATAGTGCCAGGCTGCAATTACTGTGCTGTGTAATTATCATGATCCTGATGTCTCAGCTGTTAAGAGGAACGTTATTGCAAGGCAAGGCAACTTTATTTGTATAGTGCATTTCATACATGAGGGCAACTCAATGTGCTTTACATTAAAATATTAAAAGCATTGGAAACATTCAGACAGGCATGAAAGAGCACAATTAAAATGACAAATATAGAGAAACATAGAAAAGGAAAGAAAAATTAGAAATATATTAAAATTAAATTTAAAATTTGCATTTGAAGCGAGTTAAAATAAGCTAAGATAGGAAGGCAGTGGCAAATAAAAAAGTCTTAGTCTTTGATTTAAAAGAGGTGAGAGTTGGAGAGGACCTACAACTTTCAGGGAGTTTGTTTCAGATATGTGGTGCATAATGACTAAACGCTGCTTCACCATGTTTCAATCTGACTCTAGGGACTGAAGGCAGACCAGTACCTGTTGACCTCAGAGGTTGAGATGGTTCATAAATTAGCAGCAGATCAGCAATGTATTTTGGGCCTAAACCATTCAGTGCTTTATGAACCATCACCAGGATTTTGTACATGAACTAGTTTTTTTCATGCAAAGATAGTTAGCGTAATGAAAAAAAAAGGATTGTGCTTCTTTCAATATATCACTGAGTGTGTATTTATAGTTTGTAGCATTGTTTTTAACTAAGGCCATTTCTATAAATGTCGGATTCCCCAGAATGCCGTGGAAGGATGTGGTTACCATGGCAGCAGATGTGGCCAGAAATGGATTTAATGTTACTCATGACCTTGGTAAGTGTAGAACCAAGCTGACAAAATCAGTGGGTGAAGTGGCATTCACTTGTAGCCATGTACCTGCAATTGCTATTTGTGTACAGTATCAGTGCTTTTCTGAAACATGACAAGATGAAATTTGATCTTTTCCTTCTTTCCTCTCTCTCTCTCTTCAGCTGAAGCTCTGGCTAAAGTAAAAGATCAAAACATGTCAGAAGCGTTTCAGGATCTGTTCCTCCCAAACGGCCAGGCTCCCCTCTCTGGGCTGTTCTTCAGACGTCTTGATCTAGCAGCCATCTTGGATGATGTCTCAGTCAAGGGAATATCTGAGTTCTACAGTGGGAATCTGACGCAGGAAATGACAGCAGCAGTACGTTTTTTTTTTTTTTGATCCAGCAATGTTTACATTAGAAGTCATGAATTCTGCATGGTCCCCACCAGAAGCCACTCTTCCCTTTCATTATGTCTTTTTCATTAAGACACTGGCTCTTTACTTTTTACCCAGGGTGAGGTAATAATTGGATGTTACTGTATCCTGTGAAAATAATGCTGTCAGTAAATTATGACTCATTCATCAGTGGTTAAAAAAATCTAAAGACCATAGTCTTTGAACATGAAAATCTCATAAATTTAATCTCTCTCTCTCTCTCTCTCTATATATATATAATTTTATATATATATATTTTTTTTGGTTAATATATGTTGTCCTCCAGTGTGCGCTCTGATAGACCTGCACCAGGTGCACCTGATGAGACATATCATGTCCTTCCGGTTTAACAGCTGATTCCTCGTTGTTTATTTACAGATTTATATTACATACTAACTAAATTGTTCAATATTTAGTTTATTTATCTAGCCATTATTGTAACATTTTATTTATTTGTCTATTGATTTATTGATTTATCTATTTATGTATTCACTCTGCATAGCAGTTTAGTTTTACTGACTAGATACTTATTTTCAGAAACTCACATAAGATAAAGTTATAGATTTTATTTAGTCATTTTAATATATTAAAGCCTAGTTAATTATAATTAGTTTATTTTTCTGCTGTTATTTTTTTTATTTTTACAGTTTGACTTGACAACATATATTAACTTAAAAAACAAAATTTGAAATTATAGATTATGTTTAACATAAACTGTGGCAGTTTTAGTAAAACGTATTGTTTTGTTGCATACGGTAGATTAAATTATATCAAAAGTATTACTAACAGTTATTTTAGAAATTATAAATTATTTTTGAAGTTATGGTTATATTGTCTTAAATTATTATTACTATTCTTAATATTATTATTATTATTATTATTATGAATAATAAATATTTGGGGTTACTAAATAAAAGCTCCAAGTATACAGCAGATGTTTATTATAGGAAAGGCAGTGGATGTGTGATTAGAGGTGGTGTTGTACTTGACTGTATCAACTTATTAAATTTAAACTCTCCATGCATTTGTTTTAGGTACAAGCAAGAGGAGGAGTGCTCACAGAGGATGACTTTGCAAACTACAGCACAGTGTTACAGCAGCCAGCAGAGATTATCTATCAAGGTAAATACTTGGATTCATTATGTATGTGAGGAAGCCATCAAAATTACTGGCTGCTTCTTTAAAGAAAATACTGAATGTGTGTAAACAGGACATTAACAGTGAATGTGGGTTTATTCTGAGCTTTAGTTCTCTGTCCACACATATAGATAAACCATAAGGCTCAATACTACTATAATTAGACACCCTGTGACTGCTTCATTTAAAATGTTAAAGTGCGAGTGTGTGTGTAACTACAACCAGACACTTAACAAGATAAAGAAACAACATCGGATCAAACTCAGTTTTCTGTTTGAACATTTAGTTATTTTATTTGCTCACTTTTCAACTTATTGGTGCAACTTACTGTGCTTCATTAATGTTCCACTGTTTCCTGTCTGCTTCTCTTATCCTTACTGATGTGGCACACAGCAACCTTAAAGGCGTATGTCGCCACCTACTGGACTGGAATGTGTGACATTGTGTCTGCATAAATAATATTGGATATTTAACCTTTAAAATAAGTTGTTTGAACCAGTAATGGATTGAGGGGACAAAAATGATTTTGAACCAGTAATGATTATGATTCTTATAATTGTTATTAGATATCTACATAGTTTTATGTAACATTCCCTGTTAATACTTTTTACATGCCAGTTTCAGTCTGATGTTTTCCAGCACCCTCATATTCCTGAATTTAATATGTCACCCATATACAACTATTAAGATTGTGATCATATGATTTGTTGGTGTCTCTGAAGGACACCATGTGATGACAGCACCAGCTCCACATGCAGGTGTTGGTTTGATCACTGCTCTCAACATTCTGGAAGGCTACAACATTACCAGCCAGATGACAAGGAACAGCACCTACCACTGGATCACAGAGGTAGAATTCTAACTGCTTTACAACTAGACAATAAATAAAATCTACCAAGTGTTAGTATTCCTGGGACTTAGACTGAAATGTTAACTTCCCCTTCCATTCCCAGGCTGTGAAAATAGCACTTGCCCTGGCCAGTGGGCTGGGAGACCCCATGTATGACTCTTCTGTTTCTGAAATTGTCAAGAAGATGCAAAGGTAGAGATCCCTGTTGTTTCCTTAAAATAGATTATGTGCATATTTGTCATTACTAAGTACAACAATTAAATGAAGTCTACCGTTTGTTTGTCCCCTCTCCAAGTAAATCACAAGCTCAACTTTTCCGCCAAATGATAAGTGACTCTCAGGCTTTTCCTGCTGACCATTATACTCCATCATTTCACTTGGAGGAAGGTGCAACAGCTGCACAAGTCATGGTCATGGGTCCAGATGATCACATCGTATCATTTATGAGGTACATTGGGCTTTTATTGAAATGCTGTAACACAGTACATTGTTTAAAGTGCAAAGGTGTCAGTGGGGATCATCAACTGGAACTAGTTAATTTGTGCGTCTGTTCTAGCTCTCTGAACAAACCATTCGGCAGTGGAATAGTGACCCCCTCAGGAATCCTCTTGAATAGCCAGATTCTGGACTTCTCCTGGCCCAATAAAAGCAGAAGCTCATCACCAAACCCAGTAATTTTGCATTTTGTCTTTCTCTAATCTAATTTTCAATAGATGTTTGGCTCGTCGCAGCTCTAAGCTCTATTGATTGTTTTGTTTTTTATTTTGCTGCAGCATAACAAAGTGCAGCCTGGAAAAAGACCCATGTCCTTCCTGATGCCCACAGCAGTGAGACCTGCCGTGGGGTTATGTGGCACATACTTAGCTGTTGGATCGTCCAATGGAGATAAAGCTCTCAGTGGCATCACACAGGTTGTTTAATTTTACTGATATTTGTGTTTGAATCTGTTAGGGATGCACGATATCGGATTTTTTTGCTGATATCCGATATGCCGATATTTTACAACTCATTCAGCCGATTACCGATATCGATATTTTTTCCCCCACACCTAATTGCAGAGATTATCAATTCTCTTCTGTAATGGAATTAGCGAACAGCATTATGGTGATACTCTTATCACATTTGTTATGTAATATTCCTTTCTTGTGCAAAATAAGAAAAATACTTAATACTTAAAACCAGGGGCAGATCTAGAAAAATATTTATGGGGTGGCAAGAGGTGAGCAGTACATTTTTGAGTGGTGGCAACATGGCTGAATTCATTTAAAAACGTATACTTGATTTTTCTTTCTTTTTTTTTTTTACAATGATTGTTCTGTTTTCTGGATGTCTTTTTGACAAAAAGATACATCCTACTTAAAACTTGGATGATGCTCTCCCTGAGACAATCATAACAATACACACAACCAGGGCAAATTTGACGATTTCAGATTTGATATAGTAAGTAAACCTAACCTCTGTTCACAGGGAACATGTGAAAAGTGCAACTGTACAGCAATTAAACCCAAATTAAATGAAATGGTTTACTCTTTGACAGTAAATGTTCCTAAATTAGTCAGCTACATGTACCTTACAGACTGCTGCTTAAATTCAAATTTAACTTAAAACATAAGCCCAACATGTGTGCAACAGTCTATTATCTTATCGGTTAATTATATCGGCGTGTTGGCCAATATTCAATAGTTCATTTTGAAGCCTATATCGGCCAATACGGCTAATGTGCCGATAATATCGTGCTTCCCTAGAATCTGTCCATTAGAATGAAATGTTTTTTTATTTGCAATAATTAATGTGTTGTTTTTCAGTGTATCTCATTCCGTGTCTGATCCTTTCTCAGGTGCTGATGAATGTTTTGTCATCACGAAAAAATATGAGTGACAGCCTAACGTATGGAAGACTCCACCCACAGCTTCAGCCAAACACCGTCCTGGTGGACTGTGAGTTTTTACTGTTGACCCATCATGTGTTCATTGCTTGATCTAAATGTATCAGAGTTAACACAAAAACATGAATACAGTGCCTCAACAGTTTCATTTTCTGATTTTAATAGACAGCATTCATCTTGGCATGGTGCCCTTGTGCCAGTATTTACATTTTGATTCACATCAGATCAAGTCAGATGACATTTTTGTTTTTACTAGGCGTAGAATGGAGAGCGCAGAAATGACCCTGTTTTCATTAAATTGGACGCAGAGGGCTGTGAGTCAAGCTGCTGTGAGCTCTTTCACAGGTTTCCAGCTTGTTTTAAGGCTGTGATTCCTTTAGTGTTGATAGTTCAGGAAATTTTTACAGGAAGCTAGTTAATTCATGGAAAACACATACAAAAAGGCAAGTATATGCAAAAGATTGGTGTTTGTTCTTGGCTTAAGGAGCTGCAAGCCCAGCCACTAGCAGGTCACTAGCTAGCTAAAAGCCGTTTATTGAATAGAATAATGTAGGTCAAAACAGTACATTAATACATTTAATATTAAGTTTGACAATAGTTTTTCAGAGTCCTTGCTCCTGTCTCTTCCTCTTCCGCAGCTGAGTTTTCAGAAGAAGACGTGGAACTGCTCCAGGCCAAAGGTCACAAGGTGGAGCGAACAGACGTTCTCTCATTGGTGGAAGGCACCCGCAGAACCAATGACCTCATCATTGGGGTGAAGGATCCTCGAAGTCCTGATGCCTCTGCCCTCTCTATGTCCAACATGCCCTAGTGTATCCCTCATTCCCACGCTACTTACACATGATGAAGAAGTGACAAGAGTAACAATGTAGGATTCATGTTATCGAGGGAATACGGAAGCTACTCATCAACTAATTCACTAAAGCATATCTTAAAGGAGAAATATGTGAAGTAGACTGTCATTAAGACACTTTGTCTGAGATGATAGGTTATAGAAGTGCAATTGTACATTTGTAAAGACAGAAACCTTCAAAGCATCACCATCTCACATCCTGATTATGGTGTGCTCTCACAGTGTTCAAATTGTATCTAAATCCCTTAATGGCCCATATTACAGAGATCACATGCATCATGTGCTAATTTATATATGTCTGAGGCATTCAGCACAATAAATGGTGGGGTTCAGAGTATATTCTTTTGTAGAGGTATATGAAAAAGTGTAATCGCTTTTATTGCTGCCACTCAGTGTTGTGGAAATAGCTAGTTTCTGGCCTGTGTGGTGATTTACATACTGAATATGGGGCCAGACATTTAAATTGAAATGTGTCCAGTGAAAAAGTGATCTTAGAAATAATTGGCTGGCACAAAAGAAGAGATGATGGCACCCAAGGAAACCACCATTTGCTGCACACGCTCGATCCTGGGTGACCCACTTTTATGATTTTCAATTCTTCCCATGCCTTTGACTAATATTTTTTAAAGAACACAGAAGATCACACAGACATATTGAAGGTCGTCATATTTAAACCTGTGAGAAAGACTGGCACTGCCGCACCTGATCTTGACTATAAACAACAAAACTCAGAGGCTAAATCATTTACCCTCCCTTCTTCAAATGGTGTGTAACTGTGTTAGATGTTGTTTGCTGCTGGAGTTTGTGTCCATGGTTCCTTAGGACCATGTTTAGACTAACACAAAGTAAATCATACAGAAATATGGTAAGATTTTCACATCTGTCGATTTCCTTAAGGAAGAGAAATAGCTTAACAGGTTTTATTTATTATTACTGGTAGAATATGTGTATTTGAATATTTAATTTCAGAAATGTATTTGTTGCATGACTTGTGTTCATTTAAAGCTTGTAGCTTGCATTTTTTGTACACAGACCAGGGATCCTTGTTTTTACATTGGGAATGGTCAGATTCTTCACAGATGGATGTAATCTGTCTATTTTTGTAGTAATATTAGTTGGGCTGTATGCATTTTACTACTGTTGTAACAAAATGCATTCAATGAGCACACTTTAAAAGGCTTTTATGTTTCTTTTTTGGTTACTTGTTTGATGATTTTTGGATGCATATTTAAAGCTTGAACCAAAAGCAATTTTAGAGAATGACATTCTTGTGGATTCATTTTAGGATGTGCTGACCGATCAAACATGCCCTTAACCTTATTGTCTCTGTTGTTGGGCACTAGTGCAATATGACTGTTGATTGTTTCTTGTACTGTAGAGTGCCATGCCTTAAGATTACACATTTGCACAACACCTGATATTCGATCTCATGTTCATTTATATCGGATTTCATTTAAAACCAGCACTGTCCAAACCCAATAAATACAATGCACACACTCTAACACTGTTGAAAGTTTGTCTCTGTGTCAAATATATAAATGTGAATTTGCTGAATGTGACATATTTGATTTAATAAGCAACGTTGCTCATTTCAGATGCTTGGCCATGAGATCTTTCATAACAGTGCTGAGATATTTTTCAATTTCCACAAAGCCTGTAAGTATTGATATTAGAGAGAAAATTCAAGTTTCAATTATTTTGGAAAATGTAAAAGAAGTATTTAACAAAAATGTGCATGATAGTGGGCTTGCTGGTTTCGCATGGGCATAGTTCGGTTGAATCGTAGTTTTAAGTAAATTTATACTATACATTTTACTATCCTGACTATGGAAGAGGATAAGGGTCACTGAAAAAGAAAAAAAAAAAAAAAATTAAGGTCGATTTTATTATTCTGACTTTTTTCTCAGAGTTCTGTCTTTAATCTCAGAATTATGTCTTTAATCTCAGAATTATGTCTTTAATCTCAGAATTCTGACTTTGATTTCAGAATTCAGAATCAGCTTTATTGGCCAGGTATACTTGAACACACGTTCTGACTTTGTTTTCAGAATTCTGACTTTAATCTCAGAATTCTGACTTTGATTTCAGAAATCAAAGGGACTCAGATGTAAATTAGCTTTAAGCTAACTCTGGTATAATGCATCAGATGGTGACATTTATGTTAAATATTGTACATGGTCCCTTTACAAATAAATTGAATAAAAAAAAAAACTTTAATCTAAACTTTAAACTTTGACTTTAATCTCAGAATTCTGATTTTAATTCCAGAATTCTGACTTCAATTTCAGAATTCTGACTTTAATCTCAGAATTCTGACTTTGATTTCAGAATTCTGACTCTAATCTCGAGATACTGACTTTAATCTCAGAATTCTGACTTTAATTCCAGAATTCTGACTTTAATCTCAGAATTCTGTCTTTAATCTCAGAATTCTGACTTCAATCTCAGAATTCTGACTTCAATCTCAGAATTCTGACTTTAAGCTCAGAATTCTGACTTTATTCTCAGAATTGACTTTAATCTCAGAATTCTAACTTTAATCTCGGAATTCTGATTTTAATTTCAGAATTATAACTTTAATCTCAGAATTCTAACTTTAATCTCAGACACCTGACACTTTCTCATAATAATAATAATAATGATTAAAAAAAATAACCTTAATTGTTTAACGTTAATTTTTTCAGTGGTCTTATGCTCTTCCGTACCTGACATCAGAGAACGTCGCTTCTACTTCCTCAGGTTGGAGATTACTTTGAAAGACACCGGAAGTAGAATCACTTTGTTGTGCTAGCTTGATTCTTCTGACTTGCTTGTGATTTAGGTTTTGTTAGCTAATCTGGCTAGCAGATGTCGACTGATTGAACTTATATTCAGATGAATTTATGCGGTAAGGGTTTTGCTTTCTTATGCGCTATTTATCCCCGATGGTGTTTAGCTGGTTAAATCCAACGAATTAGAAATTGAACAAGTTATGTTTTAATGCATTTGTATTGAATTAGCAGGAGTGCAACAAAGCTAACACAGCTAACGTTTGCTAAATGGAGCTTTCGGAGAACCTCTAAGGAACCTCCTTGCTGTTAGTTTGTTCACTTATATGGAAAACGTGTTATCCGACTTATTTATGTAAGCGTGGAAATGCACAGTGACATTTGGTTCAGGATATCTGTGTTCTCGTTATCGTTTCGTTAGCTTACGTCTGCGCTGAGGCCCGTGCTACTGCAGGGCCGATCATGTTAATCAAGCTGTCTGTCGCTTATGAAAGTAGATTTATTAAATGTCAATATATTGTAAGTGCAAATCGGTTTAGATACTCCGACAATCAGTACCTCGGATCTTTTCTCATGCCTAGGTTTTCATGGTTAGCATCCTCGGCCATAGTGATGTCACTGACGTACAGGTGTCTTGTTAACGTTGTGTTGAGTTAATGTCAGACCTTTATTTGACCTGGGTTAAAAGCTACATTCAGTTTTTCTTTGCTCTTGTCTTGCCGAAAGCTTGCAGTTCACAACATCTGATTTTAAAGTGATGTCGAGCACTACCTGTTCAGTCAGCATCTGATCTACTACTTAAAGCTGCAGTTGGTAGGATTGGGTAAAAAAATCTGTACTGATTTTGTGCAGTGTTTGGTAAAAAAGTCCTAACATTCATCAACAGCCAACAATAAATGAGATATTTTGAGATTATGGCAAGATCTCTCTGTTTTCCTACACCTCTGTATTCATAAATTCATAAATATAAATTCCGATCGCTCCCGTCAGCTCTGACCAATCAGAGCCACTCTCCTGATTGTACCTCCTACATTGTCCTGATTGAGCGTGCACTACTATCTGTTTGTGGGCAGGGCTTACAGGAGCAGAGAGGGGGGATAGGGGGGTAGTGAGAGCATACACTGTATGAAATATGGACGTAGTATCCGTGACGTCACCCATCTGTTTCGGAAGCGCTGTTTTGTGGTCAATCGTCGTCAGCAGCCATATTGCTGCTGTCGCGCGATTGTGATGTAAAGAGGCGGGCTTTCAGCCTCCTAGCCAACAGCTACAGTGTTCCCGCCTGTCAATCAAGTCAGCTGTGCCTCTCATTGGAAGACTTGTAATCTCAATATCTTCGGAATTGCCACGTTAGAAAAAAATTCACCCCCCCTACAGTGTGTGCCGATCGAGAAATGAGCTATCCAGACTACACTCGTCTTTTGTACCAGGCTGTAAACATTTTTATTTCTGCTGTAAAGATCGGCTTTTTTGAATTGGTGTGTATGTGGTTTCCGGTACTTCAGGAGCTAGCCTCAAGCGGATCCTCAATGAACTGCAGTTTTTAGCACTTCGGCATTGGACTCATACATTTTAGACCGGAGGTTACCGCTTGGTTGACATTTGAAATCTCTCTCCGAACTGGTGTTTATATCACGACTACCATCAGCAGCTTTAAAAGTGATGGCGAACAATACCTATTCAGGCAGCATCTGATCTACTATTTAAGTCAGGTTTTACTTCAGCGGAACTGATTACAATTTAGAATCTCTGTGTGAATCGTCGTGAAACTCAGTGTTTATGTGATTCATAAATGATCCCTTTTACTCTCTTCTTTTCAATTTCAGCATAAAACAGTTTATACGCCACTCCTAGTTAAAGGGGAGGATGGCACATCGACGTAGTCCACCTCAGCCGTCCCAGAGGACGGAGTACCTGGAGCCTGATAATGATTCCGACAGGGACTCAGGTGTTGGGGAGGATGCAGGGGAGGATGCTGACAGTCACCATGGAAGCACAGTAACCGAAGATGAGAACGGCAGCATGCAAGATGGCACAGAAGAAAGCAGAGATGTGGGGAGAGATTCTACGGTTTTCGTTGCTTTTCAAGGGAATATGGAGGATGAGGACTTCACACATAAACTTGAAACTATCCTCAATGGGATACCAAACATGCTTGATATGGGTTAGTTTCATTTTGTTCAACTATCATTCAATTTGTGAAAAGGAGCAGCCCAGTACAATAGTCCACTGTTCAGCTTTTGCTGTTCACTTCAGTATAATTATAATATTTTATACTCTTGGAGGCACACATCGTACCACTTTAAATGTTTAATTATAGTAGATATCACTAGTTTTTTTTGACAGTGATCAGACAAAGAAAGCCATTAAGTGTTAAAGTGTGAGTACAAAGACACGTCTTGATTAATACCTTGGTGTCTTTGGAGGTATTTTCCCCTTGTTTTGTAGAAATGATTTTTTTAAATATATATATATATATATATATATATATATGCAGTATATTATTACAGATGTTAATTTGCAATGGGCTTTTTTCTCATGTGTATTCCAGCAACAATGTTGTGTTCATAATTGCTTTGTCCTTCTCATAGTTATATCTGTACAATGCTTTGCATCTTGAAAAACACTGTGACTGATGCTTGTTTCCATTCATTGTTTGGATTTTAGGTCCTGATAGGTTACAGCCACAGCATGTGGAGCCATGGAACAGTGTTCGGGTTACCTTCAACATTCCTAGGGACGCTGCTGAGCGGCTCAGATTGTTGGCCCAGAACAACCAGCAGCAGCTCAGAGACCTGGGGATTCTCTCAGTGCAAATTGAAGGTATCACAGACTTCAAACTGCCAGTTATTGAAAGACAAGATCAAAGACACAAACGTAATCCCCCCCCCCCATCCCCCCCTAAAGACTGATGATAATTAATGTTTTTATCTGGTCATTTTCAGGTGAAGGGGCCATCAACGTGGCTATGGGACCAAATAGAGGGCAGGAGGTCAGAGTTAATGGACCAATTGGAGCACCTGGACAGATGAGAATGGATGTTGGCTTCCCAGGTCAGCCTGGCCCAGGTATTAGTTTGCTGAATTGATTTAAGTTGAAATAAAAAGTATCAAATGGCTTAATTAATTCAAATGTATTTAAAAAGTGTCTTATTTTTAGTTTTTTCTTTTTAGTTTGTTTAGCCACGTGTGTCTTTGCCATTCAGTATCCTATTTTTGATCTGTAACATGTTACGAAGTTCTAAAGCCATTCAAAAAGTATTAGCTATCTCTTTGCACTTACTATTTGATATGCACATAATTCATTTAGGAGGAGTGAGGATGCCTAATCCGTCAATGGTTCCCCCTGGGCCTGGCATGGCAGGTCAGGCTATGGTTCCAGGCAGTAGTGGACAGATGCATCCTCGTGTCCCCAGACCACCTTCACAGACAGGTTCTTTGGTTTTTTTCTTATGTGTCAAATGAAAAATGTTAGTATTTTAATATCTTTCACTAAGACAGTTAATTAACAGAGAAACTATCTCCTCTGCTCTCATAGATGTTATGGATCCAATGATGCCAGGTATGTCAGTTCAGCAGCAACAGCAACTTCAGCACCAACAAGCAGGTCCCCATGTCTCCAGCCAAATACCTCCTCAGGCTGCCCATCACATGCAGGCTTTACAGGCTGGGAGGCCGCTCAACCCGGCAGCTCTTCAGCAACTACAACAACAGCATCACCAACAGCAACAGGCCCAGCAGCAAGTTCAGCTCTCCCAGCTTGGACCTCGACCTCCGTTTAACCCATCAGGCCAGATGGCTGTGCCTCCTGGCTGGAACCAGTTACCCCCTGGGGTCCTCCAACAACAAGCTGCCCAAGGAGGCCCTGCTTGGAGAAAACCTCCACCACAAGGCCAGATTGTTCAACGCCCACCATCTCTTGCTACGGTTCAGACCCCCAGCCACCCCCCGCCTCCTTACCCATTTGGCAGCCAGCAAGCTGGGCAGGTATATAATGCCATGGGACAAGGGCAGTTACAGCAACAGCAAGCAGGAGTGGGTCAGTTTGCCACACCCCAACCAAAAGGTCCACAGGCGGGCCCTGGTGGGGTTGCAGGACCACCCAGAGTCCCTGCACCCCTTCCACCAACATCTGGGTCGCAGGGCAATCTTACTGCCAAGTCCCCTGGTTCCTCGTCGTCTCCTTTTCAGCAAGGATCACCAGGAACTCCTCCCATGATGGCTCAGAGACCAACAACTCCACAGGGTTTCCCCCAGGGCGTCGGTTCCCCAGGAAGAGCAGCACTTGGCCAACAGGGTAACATGCAACAAGGGTTCATGGGTATGCCTCAGCATGGACAGCCCGGGGCCCAAGTTCACCCAGGTGGGTTATTGTCTGTAACCATATCTCGTTTGACTGAAGAAAGAAAAGAAAGAAGAAAAAGAAAATTTGATTTTTTTTTGGCTGTGGTAAAAAAAAAACCTTGTCATGTTGAGGTTAAGAAAACTCTTTTACTTCAGTGTCTACAAATATTTATCAACATAACAAATATTAATTACAGGCATGCAAAAGCGTCCCATGGGATTCCCAAACCCAAACTTTGTCCAGAGTCAGGTGAGTGCAAGCACTCCAGGAACCCCAGGTGAGGAGCCAATCAACAGTTACAAAACAGCCAAGCTATGGCTCACACAGGTAAAATGTTTACACAACACTGTAATTGGGTAGTGGCTTTTTGGGAAATTCAATTCAGAGATTTAATTTTGTCTCTTTTCCTTTACATCAGGAGCTCAGCCATCGTCCTCTGTACCTAACCCCATGCAGGGACCACCCCATGTCCAACCCAATGTTATGGTTGCACAGAGTAGCATGGCAGGTGCGCCCCCTGGTACAACCGCTGGACCCATTATGGGACAGCAACAGCCTGGCCTTCAGGACCCAGATGATAGGCCTCCAGCATCAGGCCCAGCCCGTGTCCTCCTCCCCCAGCCAGAAGGTTCAAGGCCAGGGTGCAGGTCAAACTGTCCTCTCAAGGCCCCTTAGTCAAGGCAGAGGGGAGGGATGACCCCACCCAAGCAAATGATGCCTCAGCAGGGCCAGGGGGTGATGCATGGGCAGGGTCAGATGGTTGGAGGCAAGGGCACCAGGCCATGCTCCTGCAGCAGCAACAAAAACTCCATGATGGAGCAAATGGTTGCCAACCAGATGCAAGGCAACAAGCAGGCATTTGGAGGCAAGATTCCAGCTGGGGTCATGCCTGGACAGATGATGCGAGGCCCTTCTCCAAACGTTCCCGGAAACATGGCTCAGTTCCAGGGCCAGGTTGGCCCACAGCAGATGACTCCACAACAGCAACAGCAGCAAATGGCTCAACTCCAACAACAGCAGTTACAACAGCAGCAACAGCACCAGTTGCAACAGCAACAACTACAGCAGCAACAACAGCAACAACATCAGCAGTTGAACCAGCAACAGTCCCAGCAGGTTCCTATTCCTGGGAATCCTAATCAAGTTATGGGCATGCATGGGCAGCAGATGAGGCTCCCTGCTGGTCATCCTCATATCCAACAACAGTTGCAACAGCAGCAATTACAGCAGCAGCAGAAACAGCAGCAACAGGCCATGTTACAACAACAGCAACAACAACAGGTAGCCCAACAACACCCACATGCTTTGGGAGATCCTACTAGTGGGACAGGAGACCTAGGCGTCCAACAGATGGTCCCTGATATGCAGACACAGCAGCAGCAAGGCATGATGACAGGCCCTCAGCACATGCAGATGGGAAATGGCCATTTTGCAGGTCATGGAATGAATTTTAATGCACAGTTCCCCGGTCAGATGCCAATGGGAGGACCCTGCGTACAGCCAGGAGGTTTTCCTGTCAACAAGGATGTAACACTGACAAGCCCACTGCTGGTCAACCTGCTGCAGAGTGATATTTCAGCCAGTCAGTTTGGGCCAGGAGGAAAACAGGGAACAGGGGCGGGCAATCAGGCCAAACCTAAAAGAAGAAACCTGCACGAAAGAAGAAGCCCAAGAGGGAGAGGGACAACAGCAAGGAGAAGGACTTGGGTAATCATTTATATGTGTTACAGTTACTTTTGCCACTTTGGAAAATTAATGGAAATCAAATCACTTGCATTCATTTGTTTAAACTCCATCTGTGTTATCTCTTTTTGTTAGTGGTCTTGATGTTGCTTCTGGCATGGATGATTCAGAATTGCCAAATCTTGGTGGGGAACAAAATTTGGGCTTAGACGGCTCAGGCCCAAAACTCCCTGATTTTTTCCAACAGGCCTGCAGGTAAAGTACAAAAATAAATCAATTTTTGTTATACTTTGTATTCACATGTGTTTGCTGGTTGATGATTCTTTATTTTCTAAATGAATATGTCTATAAATGGTTATCTTTCTTCCCATTTTCCCAGGGTTCCTGGACAACCTGGAGACCAGAGAGTATTGCAGCAGGTACCCATGCAGTTCATGCAGCAGCAGCAGCAACAACAACAACAACAACAACAACAACAACAACAACAACAACAGCAACAACAACAGCAGCAGCAACAGCAACAACAGCAACATCAACAACAACAACAACAACAACAAATGCAGCACATGCAACAGCAGCAAATACAACAACAACAACAAATACAGCAGCAGCAGCAACAAATGCAACAACAAATGCAACAGCAGCAGATGCAGCAGCAACAGTTACAACAACAACAGCAGATGCAGCAACAGCAGCAGATGCAACAGATGCAACAGATGCAGGGTCTACAGAATGCTCAAGGTCAGCAGGGAATGACAGGGCCACAGACTTCAGGTCAAGCTCAGCCCCAGATGCACCCTCATCAGCTGCAACAACAGCAGCAGCAGCAGCAACAGCAGCAGCAGCAGCAAACTCAACAGCCACATCTACAACAGCAGGTACTATAAATTGTGATCATTTGCCTTTCTGACAATATTTGGTATAAACTACACTGTTAACGGCCTATTTTTCCCTGTGTCGTTCCCTCACATCTTGCATTTCAGCAACAACAACAACAGCAGATGATGATGATGCTGAAGATGCAGCAGGAGCAAGCAAAGAATCGCATGTCACTTCCTCCAGTAGGGCAGCTCCCTCCTCGGGGAATGGGAAATCCACCTGAGGTACAGAGGCTGCCTGTCTCACAGCAAGGAAACATGCCTGTAATGATCAGCCTTCAAGGACATGGAGGGGTACCACCGTCACCTGACAAAGCCAGGGGGATGCCCCTGATGGTAAACCCCCAGGTAATGGACAGAATGTGTCATCTTTACAGTGACATTTGCCTGACGTTTTGATTAAACCTGTAATGAACTGTTACTGTTTACTTTTGAGTGAAGAGTACTCTTTTGTTTGTTTTCTAGCTTGCAGGTGTTGCACGAAGGATGTCCCATCCCGAAGTAGGGCAGGGCCCTCAACCAACTGGATCTGAAGAGGCTTCTGCAGGGGCCCATCCAAAACCGGACGGCCTGGTTGGCTCAGAAATTGTGGCGCAGCCAGGAAATGGGACACAGCAAATGATGGCCAATCAGGGCTCTAACACTCACATGATGAAACAGGGCCCTGGTCCATCACCAATGCCCCAGCACACTGGAGCCAGTCCTCAGCAGCAGTTGCCCACACAGCCTCAACAAGGAGGACCCATGCCAGGAATTCATTTCCCTAATGTCCCAACGACGTCACAGAGCTCCAGGCCCAAAACTCCCAACAGAGCCAGCCCAAGGCCCTACCACCACCCTCTCACCCAACAAATCGTCCACCAAGTACTGAGCCATCTGAAATCAACCTCTCTCCCGAAAGATTGAATGCCTCTATTGCCGGGCTGTTTCCTCCCAAAATTAACATTCCTCTTCCTCCAAGGCAGCCTAACCTCAACAGGGGGTTTGACCAGCAAGGTCTAAACCCAACTACATTAAAAGCCATTGGGCAGGCCCCTCCTGGTCTAACTTTACCAGGCAACAACAACAATGGTAGTGCAGGTGGAAATAACACTAACAACAATCAACAGCCTTTCTCTACTGGCACTGGTGCAGGAGGTGTAGGCACTAAACAGGACAAGCAGCCAGGGGTGCAGGGTAAGCGGGCAAGTCCCAGCAATAGTCGAAGATCAAGTCCAGCCTCTAGCCGTAAGTCAGCCACTCCAAGTCCAGGGAGACAGAAAGGGACAAAGATGGCCATCAGCTGCCCTCCCAACCAGCAGCAGTTAGTCAACAACCAGGGGCAAACAATGATGCTTAGCCCTACCTCAGTACCCCCAAGTCCAGTGTCTTTGCCTTCACAAGTCAGTGGGGGCATAGATGCACAGCAAACCCCAGAACCTCTTCCACGGAATGCAAGGAACCCCTGTTGAGGGAGTCAGGGATAGTCATGGAATGATGACTGCCGAGCAGCGACACATGCCTCAGTCTCAACCCCAACCCCAACCCAGCCACAGTCTTTGAGAGAGTTATCAGCTCCCAGAATGGCAAGTCCTCGTTTCCCCTTGCCACAGCAACCTAAACCTGACTCAGAACTGCAGGCTGGCATGGTTGATCGGAAGCCCGCACAAGCAGCACCTTCGCAGGACTCTGAGGTCTCGCCCACTCTCAGGACAGCCCCAACCTCCCTCAACCAGCTACTGGATAACACGGGTATTCCGAACATGCCTCTTCGTTCCATACAGAGTAATACTGTAAGGGATGGTTTAGGAAAGGACAGTCCAAAGTCTGCTTTAGATCCAGAGAGATCACTTCATAGTAATTCCCAGAGTACAGATTTGTCTGCGTCTGTCCCAACCACTGCCACTGTAACTGAATCAGAAGCCAAACTCAAACCTGCTGTCCTTGTCTCTACTAGCAGTCCTAATTTGCAGCTTACTTCAATTACCAACTCACATTCGAGCACTAACATAAACTCAAATACTGCCCCCAGTCTTAACCAAACCCCATTCCCAGTGTAGGTGTCAATACCAAGTCAAAATGTAAACCTAACTGCCACCCCTCAGTACTACCACTATTCCCACCATGAGTGTAAGCCCCAACCTAATCACTTCCACTCAGAGCAGTCCTGCCTTGACTGTTAGTACTAGTTCTAACCCCAGCTCTGTTTCAAACCCACCTAGTTCATCTGTAAAACTAAGTCCAAGCCCTAGTCCTAAACCTGTGACAACTGTTCATTCTGTAATACAAATCCCTGCCTCCTCTACCACCATATCTCCCAATCAAATCACTGTATTTGTCACCTCCAACCCCATCACCTCTGCTCCCACACCCCAGGCACCAACATCTATGGTCTCCACGATGGTGGCTGTCTCTAACAAAAACATCAGACCTCAGGACATTCGACAGCAGACCCCTGTACCCCGACCTCAGTTTATCACCACCACCCCTGTGTTCATCAACCCAATTTCCAGGTCCCAGGTGCTTCTGTGGCACCAATCCCAATGTAGTATCCCAGTCAGTCACCATGGGTAGGGCCTATCCAGGTTTCCACTACAAATATCCAACTTCCCTCTGCCCAAGCTCCACCCAGTCATCAGGGGCTAATGTGACCAGCTCTCAGCCACCTAGAAGTACTGTTGGACAGGTCCAGATTACCACTAGTGTATCCTCACCTGCCCCAGTTGGTATCCTCCAAGCGCCTCAGCAAAATAACCCAGGGGCTCTCAAAACAGAAAATGTAGTTGAGACAGGTCCTGCTCAGAAGTCTAGTCCCCCTATCCAGCAGCCCTCTCCCCACCCAAGCCCTTCAGCCTCATCTCCCTTTCAGCCACCACTGGCTTCTCCTCCACCCTGCTCAAGTCAGTAGAAAGGCCTGCACAGGTACCTGCCAGGGGCCCGCGGGAGCGTTGACACCAAAGATCTGTCATCCTCCTGCCACTCAGATTGAAGTACTAGTGCCCCAAACCACTGCTGCTGCTGTGAATAACATTGCACTGCCTGCAATTTCTTCTCCAATTCCTATTCCTGGCCAAGTTGCTCTCCCCACTCAGATTGTTACCCAGGCTCCATTGCCTGTTCCTGCTTCAGTTTCAAGCCCAGCCCAGGCTGTAACTACTAAAGCACCTGTTGTCACTGTAGTTGGAACTACCACAAGTGTCTCTTCTGCTACCTTGCCCGCATCTTCTTCTGTCACTCCTGAATCAAGTCCTGTACCGTCCATTGTTCCAATTGTTTCGGGACCTGGACCTGTTCATGATGTTCCACCTGCCACATCCTTGCCAGTTGTCAACTCCGGTGGAGTTTTGACAGCTCAATCAGAACCTCCAGCCGTGGAAACCTCCACTTCAGCCAGTTGCAGCCCCTGCTGAAACCTCTCAAACCACCCAAGGTAAACACACAACTGTAAACTTGAACAAACTGTGAGTATGACACAAGTTTACGTTTCTTTTGTTCACTTCGGTGCACCAGAACAAAGGGCAGATTAGAAAAGTGCCAATCCAATCACCACTCCATTTCATATGTTTTTCTAGATCTACTGGTTAGCTTAGCAAAAAAGCGATGGCTCCCTTCTTCCTATTTTTAGTGAATACTTTATGGTCTCATTTAATATCAATGATGTATAATCTTTACTTTCTAAATCTCAGAACCCCAATATAGCTCATTGAATATCCGACATGACAGGTTTTTGGTCTTTGGACTAATAACTTCATTTCACTGAGTAAAATATATCTGTTGTGGACTAAAAGATTCTGTCTTCCCAGCACCTGTTCAACCAGAAGCCCCACAATTGCCGGAACCGGTTGCCAGTGAGAAGACAGGTACATTTGGTTGTCTTAAAAGAAATCATGATAATGCTTTGAATAGATTAGACAGTGGTTCTTGTGGTCTGACATGACTCACTTGGAACTCAGTCGCCAAGTAATAATTCTTGTCACTTTTGTCCTGTTCAGGTGAAAGAGGTCCTCCACAGGATCAGAGCAAGGGTAAGATTCCTCAAGACATTTGTGTTCTTTTAATTGCTGTGTTGTTGATTAGCTGTGTTATCATTCGTGTGCTGGGGTCTGTTAAGGTGCCTTTGGTATTGATGTCTGAAAGTTGGCATAGTCTTTAGACCTGTGCTCTTGAAGGAGAAATGCTTAGACATTTCTAACTCTACTGAAACTCAGGCAGTACATTTGGTTGGCCAAGGGGTGGTACATGGTGAAATCAATGAGCCACGTGGCCTCAGGCACTTGGTATGTATGATTAGCATGCCACCTATGTTATTATCCTAATGCATGTCAGTATTTTAAACAAAGAACAGCCCATCACAAAGCAAACTGTACCACTCCACTGACCTTGTATAGCCAAATCTCTTTCCTGGGATTGACATAATATGGTGGGAAAGTAAAATTGTGTTTCTTCAGCACAGTTATAGTTTACCGCTGTTTTTCCACTTTCTATCACAGATGGGCAAAGAAAGAAAGGCGCCCATCAACTTAGTCCCAAGGTATGTATTTTAACATGTTACGCTGCGAAGACACAAGCAGTGATCGTGTCGACGTAGTGGATGCTGTCAGGATGAAGACGGACAGTATCTGTGGTAGACGAGGAAAAACAGCAGAGTCCTGAGTGGTATTATACCTTTCTCTGAGTAGAGCAGAGTTAACGCACACTCTTACATCTTTATTAACACATTCTTGTTTTGTCCTTCCTTCTTTGTCGTTCGTTGTTTTTCTGTCTGGTCCTCCCAGAGCTGCTGTAGAGAAGCCCAAGGGACCGAGTAGACGCAGCTCCCGGGCTGAGAAGGAGGTTGAGGAGGAGCCAGTTCCGGACAGCGGCATTAGGAAGAGATCAGCAAGGCCTGGAACCAGGCTGCTGTGAAGGTAATGTAACAATAATCTCTGAGTATTTATCAGTACACCTTTTTAAAAACAAATATCATTACTACCTTTTCCTTATGCAATTGTACTCTCTTTTTTAACAGAGACTGGAGCGAGCCCAACCCAGGCCAAACGAAGGAAGTCTAAATAGCCTGTGAACTGTACTGTAAATGTTGTTTTCCTGCTGTGAATCAATGGATATCGGTTTCAATGTCCCAGCTTATGAATTTCACTGGATGAAGAACCTTGTACAGATTGTTTTAAAAAGAGTTATGCTATTGTTTGGTCCATGCTATTACATGAGATTGTAGGTAGAATGTGTGTGCATACAGTATGTGTTTTGTGTGAATGTGCTTTTTATATTAAATGCTGGATTAATCATGTGAAGACTGATAATGGAAGCCTGATTGTATAATTATGTTGTAAACGGAATTAAATTTTCTACTGCTTTTTGTTCAGTGAAACTTTGTTGGATGATTTGTGTTTTGCTCTCAGGTTGTGATCAATAAAGTTCAGCCTCAGCTTCCTATCAACCCAAACCCCTAAAGCACCGTGTTATTGATAAGCACTTGTAGGAGGCACATAGGGACATAATCAGTTGGACTAAATTTGAAGTGTTATAAAATGATCAATTGTGTCAAAGGCTCAGATAACGGATATGACATTTTGATGCTAGTTCAGGTAGGGACCACTATATTATTCGCTCAGGGCTGAGTTTGGTGTGAGCATGCGCAGTGAGGAAACATTGGGACTCCATTCCAGTCTGGGTTCCCTGAGCTCGCATCTTGAACAGCTGTCTGCCTAGATAACTTCACCTGCTTTATTAAACAAAACTACTTACCATGAGCGGAGATCACGGACATGGAGACTCTCAGGTATCTCCTGGTCTATCATTTCTGCATTTGATGTGTTTGCGTCGAATTCCTTACAGCTGATCAGTAATAAACGTCATGTTATCATACAAAGGTTATTAGTCAATGTAATAAGTTGTACTGTTGTTTTTTTAGTTTTAGTAAAACTTGAAGAATTATGTGGAGTTTTTGAGTTATTTTATGAAATGCACGTATATAAAATTTGCATGCAAGTTAAAACTTGAATATCCGTGCTACCGGCATTTGCAAAATTCATATATTTAAAATATATTTTTCTACAATTTCTAGGTCAATTCCGGATCCAAAGGAAGCGGTAGGTCCTCTGATGAGGGGTTTTGTTCATATGGACTTAGATATCTAATCGGAGTCATGGTCTGTCTACTGTAGTTTTTAAAGGACAGAAATGGCGTCCCAGAGACTAAGTCCCTTCTGCTCCCCACTCTTGCGGCTATTGTTCAAAAGAGGGTCTGTAATGTACATTTACCACCCTCTGTTTTTAATCTGCTGATGTATTCCGACAGGGCCTGGCATCGTGTTTATTTTGCATGCTTTAGTTTGGTCAAATAAACGTGCAATTGTGATGAAATTTGGAGCTGAAAGTGGCAGAAATAGGGCTGAGGACTTAGTCTCTGCGCCATTTTCTTTTTCTGTGTGTAACAGCCAGGGCGCCGATCACAGAGCCAACTGTCTGCCGTGATATGGAGGCGAGAACTGGGAGCTTATCGCCTCTCCCCGCCCGTATCTCACCACCAGCTGTCTGCCTCCATATCTGAGAGACATTTATCTGCACAGCCAATAGGGAATATTTATCCACAAATGAGTTAAAACTTTATGTCTCAAAAATAAAAAGTTGTGCTACATTATTAAGAGCAAATGCCATGAGCAGTCATCTTTTTTTTTTAACAAATTGTGTGCTTCAATTCCAGAGTAACCCTTTACTCTTCAGAACTGGGAGCTCTACTTTTCCTTTTAGAGGCTTAATTTTCTGCAAGGCATTCTGTGGAAATGTATTTGGTTTATAATAAGTGGGATGTGTGTTACTGTTTTATTGAGCAGATAATACTCCTTATTATAGTGCCATGACAACAGGGAGCCACGAGGTGATGATCAAGCCAAGTAAGGTCTGCCTCAGGAGGGATGTCAATCAGCAGGAGACATTTTAATATAAGGACTGATGTGGAATTAGTACTGTCTAACCATTTGGCCGGCTCCTCTGAGAGTGTTAGACATTTTAGACATACACTAATTTATCAAAAACACATTTGTTACTATATGAAACACACGTTTCATATGACTTAATTCTACTTCTCAGTGATAAGAGTACTGTAAGTGAAGTACACAGAGAAAGTGCAAATGTACAATACATTCACCAATCACTACACAAGACCAACACTGCAGACTGATGAAAATATCATTTATTTCTCTCTAGGCTATATACCCAAATCAGTCAACATGTCAATATAAAAAGAATCACAGCAAAACATGTCCCAGTTTTTATGCTACTACAGTAGTGTGCATAACACTGTAAGCTCAACAAATATCAAACAAACATAAAATACTGGACCCAGTTGCAGGTGAACTCACCTGCTGCATTTTTATAGTGCTTAAACCTGATTGTTGTGTCTACAGTTAAGCAGTCATGTGTTTGCGCACATGGTGGCTGTGTTTAACCAATCGGCTCATAGGTGTGGTCATTTGACAGTCAGTGCTTTGGAGTTGCAAGGAAGTGACATCATGATATACTTCGGTGTCTATTGTATACAACTGTGTTTAGTGTTTTGCAAATCACTGTGTGTGTTGTTTTGCAGTGTGATTGTGCTTATAGTGGTGCAAATCGAAAGCTTTGCTGCTTAAGTGAAAGGTTGATAATTGCGTAATATTTTTGATTTTAGTCTTTATGCAGTCGAAAACAACTGTAAGAGAAACTACTAAGCCTGCATTTAAAATTAAATTTCAAGTACCTGCTGAAAGAAAATATTGTGTTAAAATTAATTAAAAGTAGGATGAAAAATAATACTCTGGTGACTGCATCTTGTGTAAATAATACTCCAATTACAAACAAATACAAAAGCAATCCAACTGCAATGATTATTTTGATGTCACACATGGCAAGTTAAATGTTTTTTTTTTACCCCAGTTTTTATTAATACTGTTTGACAAATTGATCTCCCCTTTGTATCATAGACACTCACAAACACAAAGACAAGCACAGGGACAAGGAACACAAACACAAAGACCACAAGAAAGACAAAGAACGAGAGAAATTAAAGCACAGCAACAGGTAAGATCTACTGCTTCCTCTCTTATTAGAAATTCTAGACAAAGCTTGAGTTGACGTTTTTGCAAATCAACTCACAACACATGTTTATTTAGCTTTATGCTAACTTTAATTTATAATATCTAGTAACAGTTTATTCAATTGTGAATCCCAGTGTTACCTTTATTAAACGTGTTGCTGTCCTCACAGTGCATTATTCCAGCTGTATAATCTCTGCATATATTTGCAGTTCTGGGAATCATAACTGGATTTTTGATGAGTGCAATGACACAGCAAAAATACCTTTATAAATACAGAATCATGTTTTCTGTTAGCCTGGCAGTTGTTCATCTTACCGCCATTGTTTGTTATGGTTATCTGTTGTATGATTGCATCTGGGCCTGACCCCTTGCACTTGACCTCTGACCTGTGTGGTCTCTATGTTCCAGCGAACATAAGGAGCACTCTGAGAAGAAACACAGAGACAAAGACAAAGAGAAGCTGAAGCACAGTGACGGCAGCTCAGACAAGCACAGGGAAAAACACAAAGAGAAAGACCGGGACAAAGAGAAGAAGAGAGAAGAGAAGGTTTGTTAATGGGTTCTCTGTCTGGTGTTACAATTATCTTTCAACTAACGACTCATACGATACCCATCAGTCTGGTTTTAGAGCAAATCCCAGTACTGAAACAGCACTGGTAGAAGTCATTAATGATCTTACAATCAACACAGATTCTCAAAAAACAACAATTTTAGCCCTGCTTGATCTCACAACTGCCTTTGAAACAGTTGACCATACAATCTTAATTCAAAGGCTTCATGACTCGGTTGGCTTGTCAGGTCCTGTTCTCCACTGTTTCTCATCCTAGATAAAAGAAAGGCAGTCTTACGTTTCAATCGTCAATTTTAAATCTGTTGTGCTACATGTTACCTCAGGGGTTCCACAAGGGTCAGTCCTTGGCCCCCTCCTCTTTAATTTATAAATGCTCCCACTCAGTACAGTCATTAAAAAACACAACATTTCCTACCACTCATACGATGACGATACACAGTTATATATCTCCCTCATCCAACGATCTCGGTCCTGTCAACCAACTGTTGAACTGCATAAATGATGTCAACTGTTGGATGTCTTCCGACCTTTTTAAAACATAACCCAGACAAAACAGAAATACTTGTCGTCGGCCCCAAAACCCAGAGGGAAAACATCCATATACATCAAAGTTCAATTTCTTTAAAACACTGTGAGCAAGTCAGAAATCCTGGTGTAATTTTAGACTCTGAACTTATCTTTGAATACCACATTACCAATATAACAAGAACATAATTTTACCATTTAAAAAACATCTCCAAACTCCGATCATTCATATCCAAAACTGGCGCCGAGAAACTAGTTCATGCATTCATATCAACCCGGTTAGATTATTGCAACTCACTGTACACAGGTCTATCCAAACACTCCATAGGACGGCTCCAACTCATTCAGAACACAGCAGCTAGAATCCTGACACACACAAGAAAATTTGATCATATCACCCAAGTTCTCAAAACACTTAATTGGCTCCCCGTTCAATACAGATTCACTTTCAAAATCATATTACTAGTTCATCAAACATTCAATGGTTCAGCTCCCCAGTACATTTCTGACCTGCTACTTGCTCACAGTGTATTACCCGACCTGGATCCTTAGGTCAGCAGGTGGAAGACTTTTAAAGTGTACCCAGTGTACAGTCAAAGTCTGGTGAAGGGGTCTTCAGCTACTGTGGTCCTTCTCTCTGGAACAAACTGCCTGCTGACCTAAAGTCCATCACTACTGTCTCAACTTTAAAAGAAAGACTCAAAACATATTTATTTTCTAAATCATATGAATGATTTAATGAGTGCTGTGACTGACTGCATGTGTTTGTTTGCTGTGATTTATGTATGTTGTGTGTATATATTGTTTTTATTGTTTTGGTTTTTAAAAATGTTTTTATTTTTTGAATTCTCCATCTAAAGCACATTGAGCTTACTTGTAATGAAATGTGCTTTATCAATAAAATTGCTATTGTTCTTGCTATGTATGGCTTTAAATGCCTTTAGAGTTCATCTGACTGTTAGTAAATGTGTAGACTGTTGAAGACATTTTTGATGCGACAAAGATAACTAGGTAGAGATGCTAACATATTGTCACTGTTTTCAAAGATCAAATCATCGCATGGAGACAAGCCAAAAAAGGAGAAAGAAAATGGATATGTAAGGTAAACAACATCTCTTTCTTGTTGTACGTATGTGAACAAAACAAATCATGATGTATTAACTTTGAAGTAATCACACTGTTTGATTTAGAGAGACAAGTCCTGCTACAATTAAAAGTGAGCCTGAAGAAGACAACGGGTTCTACCCCTCTCCCCATCACAATAAGACTTCCAAACGAGAGCATGATGATGAAAGTGGGTATCATACAAATGTTTAATGTCCCTGTCATTATTGTAAACTTAGATCCAGTTACATAACTATGTTTGTTTACAGCTTTGAATACAAGCCCAAAAAAGTCAAGACAGAGCATGACAAAAAGGCCAAGAAGAGGAAATATGAGTATGAAGAGGATGATGAAGAAGAGGTTATTTCGTTTTTGGTTACATTTTAATGAAAACATTCACATTTTCCAGGCCGGAGTGTCTGCAATTTTGTTCTCTACATTTATTCTGCTCTCTTCTTGTGTTTCAGGACATTAAGCCCAAGAAGAAAACAAGAGACAAAAAGGGGACAGAGGGAAAGAAAGGCAAAAAAGAAGAAGAGGAGAAGTGGAAATGGTGATTGGATTAATTGAACCTTTTGTTTGTTTTTTTCCTAAGTCATTGAACACCAACGACAGTGCGCTGATTTCTTTTCTCATGAGTTTGTATTTTGTTGTTGCTCATGCTGTTCAGGTGGGAGGAGGAAAGATCCACAGATGGCTCCAAATGGCGCTTCCTTGAGCACAAGGGTCCAGTTTTTGCACCACCATATGAGCCTTTACCGGACAAAGTTAAATTTTATTATGATGGTAAGTTTTTTTTCATGCAAATAATGCTGTTTTTAATTTCTCTCTTGGTTGAAAACTACAGAAAGGTTTTTTCTGTATTTTTAGGTAAGCACATGAAACTTAGTCCTCCTGCTGAGGAAGTAGCTACGTTCTTTAGCAAGATGTTGGATCACGAATACACCACCAAAGACATCTTCAGGAAGAACTTCTACAAAGACTGGAGGAAGGTAAGTCAATAAGATATGCTCAAAAAGAAATGATTTTGAATTTGAGTTAAAAAGCTGGACATTATGCTGATACCTTCTTTATTTTAGGAAATGACACCAGAGGAAAAGTCAAAGCTCACCGACCTAAACAAGTGCAACTTCAGCGAGATGAGTGAGTACTTCAAGGCCCAATCTGAAGCAAGGAAACAGATGTCAAAGGAGGAGAAACTGGTATTCCTACCTTCATATTTACCTTTCTATCCCTTAGAACACCAGAACATTCCTCATTGTAGTTTTAATCGCTTTGTAGAGAAACAAAGAGGAGAACGAGAGAATCCTCCAGGAGTATGGTTTCTGCATCATGGACAACCACAAAGAGAGGATCGGAAACTTCCGCATCGAGCCGCCGGGCCTCTTCCGTGGACGAGGCGATCATCCGAAGATGGGCATGCTAAAACGACGCATCAGACCTCAGGACATCATTGTCAACTGTAGCAAGTTGGTAACCTTACTACAGTCACACTATGACTTTTTTTTCCATTTTGCCTGTAATGCTAGTTCTGTGTCTACTTTAGGTTTTCTCCACAAGGTGGTGCTGTCAAACCACTCTACATGAGGCCATGTGACAGTGCGTTGTGGGACATGTGAAGGAAGCTGATGCAAACGTGTGCTTTTCTTTTTGTGCCTCTTTGTCTCTGTTCAATCTCTTATTTTTTGACTATTTGCTTACCGCTGTGCTGAATTTATTAATTTATTAATTTACATCCCTGGCATGTCAAACCACAACACAACCACAGGCAGTGTGTTTATGTGTGAGAGAAAGTTTACAGAGGGCTTGATAGTAGCACTCACTTGTCATCTCAGAGTATTATCAGAAGAATAGATGTGCTACAAGTGGTTTGTATGTCAGGTGTATTGCTGACATGCATTTACACACATGCCGGCACTGTGTCAAAGGTAATCTTCCTGTCAGAGTACGCTGTGTGTGCAAACAATAACATGGCCCTGGGAGGACATGTCAACCCCCTCCTGCTGGAAGGCTGTCTTGGGCAGCAATATACAGTATCTCTGTGCATTTGTGTCTCATAGCTTCAGTGTTTCCAGCACAGGATAGTCTTAAACTGGTGCATTCAGGAGAAAAAGACCCAAGTTTTACAAGAAGTAGACTCACCTGAAGTCTGAAAGTAGCGCCTATGCCTAACTACAGTGTCAGAAAGATTAAACAACAGTGCATCCTGAGAAATGCAACAACATTGAAGAAAAGCTGTCAATACACTGTGCACCTGATTATAGTAAAATCCTCTTTTTTTCTGCAGGGACTCAAAGCAACCTAAACCTCCCCCGGGGACAAAATGGAAAGAGGTTCGCCATGACAACAAGGTCACCTGGCTTGCATCTTGGACAGAAAACATCCAGGGCTCCATCAAGTACATCATGTTGAATCCTAGCTCCAGGATCAAGGTACCAGCACACACACACACACACACACACACACACACACACACACACACACACACACACACACACACACACACACACACACACACACACACACACACACCTCTAACTTAAGGCATTAATCCTGACCCATTGCCAACCTATCTATAAATGTAAATATTTTATTAGTGATCTGCTGAGGACGAAAATACGGCCATCTTTTTCCTACTCATTAAAACTGTGTGTGTGTGTGTGTGTGTGTGTGTGTGTGTGTGTGTGTGTGTGTGTGTGTGTGTGTGTGCGCGCGCGTGTGCGTGTGTGTGTGTTTGCAGGGGGAGAAGGACTGGCAGAAATATGAGACTGCTCGACGGTTAAAGAAGTGTGTGGATCGTATCCGTACCCAGTATAGAGACGACTGGAAATCCAAAGAGATGAGGATCAGGCAGAGAGCTGTTGCGCTGTATTTCATTGACAAGGTGAGAAGAAACAAAACTATATATGAATGACATGATACAGATGACATTAATATTGACTGATTAAATTTCAAAACAGACCTTCATTCCATAATTGTATTGGTTACAAGGAATCTTATGTCTCACATGTTTGGTGTTTCCTCCCCCGTAGCTTGCACTAAGGGCAGGTAATGAAAAGGAGGAAGGGGAGACAGCCGACACAGTTGGCTGCTGCTCACTGCGGGTGGAGCACATCAACCTGTACCCCAAAATGGACGACCAGGAGTACGTGGTGGAGTTTGACTTCTTAGGGAAGGACTCGATCCGCTACTACAACAAGATTCCTGTGGAGAAGAGGGTAAGAAAGAGGAGAGAGAGAGAGAAGCAAAAGATACATTCAAGATGGATAACAGTGATTGTGTGTGCTTTCATGAGACTTATGTACGGGGTGTGTATTTGACATGCATGTGAATTCAGTGTTTGTGAGATAAGGAGCTGCTACACTGAGGGGGATGTTTGCACAGACAGGTGATCAGGCACTAAAAGCTTTCCGTCAGCCCTGTTTTAGAGGGTGGTCCATTTCCTGCCATTACCGGAGTGTAAAGACACAAATACACATATGCGCCTCCCCACACACACACATGCTACACATGTTCTGTTTTAAGTAACATTTTCTACAATCTGCGTAGGCACAACTTACTTGGTAACCTTTCTCTCTGCATCCCGGCGCACACATAGAAGTGTGCACAAAAGATGCACTGAACTGTAATAACCCACCAAGACTTGCCACAGCAGAAATAATTTAACACCCCCAGCTGGCAGAAATGTGACTGTGCGCCCCTTTAACACTGCAAGCCTGAAGTATCAAATGTGAGTGATTTAATCTTAAATAAGTCGTTGCTGTTTTTTTTTTTTTCAGGTCTTCAAAAACCTACAGCTGTTTATGGAGAACAAGCAGCCAGAAGATGACCTTTTTGACAGACTGAATGTAAGAAACACACTCCTTATTATAAGACCAAAGGCGAAATGAACTCTTTCTACTTGCTTTTGTGTCACTCTTTTCTTTTTTCCCCCCTCTGTAATTGTACCCTTCTTCGCTTTTCTCACTCTGCGTCTCCTTTGCAGACTTCTATTCTGAACAAGCACTTACAGGAGCTGATGGATGGCCTGACAGCAAAGGTGTTTCGTACCTACAACGCCTCCATCACCTTGCAGCAACAGCTAAAAGAACTTTCCTGCTGTGAGTAATTGTAGATTTAGCCAGTCACATGCTGCACACTTGAATGACACTCACATAACTATGAGTCACAGAAACATGCATGATTGGCTGGAAGGGTATCTTAACAGAAAAATATCACCAGATGAAATTGGGTATTTGTTTTTTCATATTGTTTAAAGAAGTCTGACTGATGACTTTTAAGATACATTTTTGGTTGTTTAGATTGCACAAACATGTCTCAAGTTTATTTGAAAAGAGACTGTGCAGGTGTTTCTACTTGATTTTATTGTAGGAGAAAAACAGCAAACGTGTGTTAGCATTAAAGGTGACATATCATGCAAAATCGCCTTTTTAATGGTTCTCTACCTGAAATATGTGTCCCTGGCATGTCTACAAATCCCCCGAAAAGGAAAAAAATCCAATCCGGCCCTGTTCTGATTTCTCCACCTTTCTGTTAATGTGTGCTGAAACAGTGTTTTTCATACATCACAACGACACCCGGTCTGTAACGGAAGTCAGAGCTCGGAGCTTGTTCAGCCCATAGACTGTATAAAATACAACTCAACCCCTCCTCCGTTTTTCATGACCTTCACACATGTGTGCTAACAAGGAGCTAAGGAGGGAGGCATGCTAGTTGTAGGCTGTCTTAATAAACACAAAGGTCGGTTTTACTCCCCACGTCTGCAGATTTGAAGATCTAGTGGATGATTTTTATTTTTCATGGAAAAGTGCTAGCGCTAGTTAGCATAGCCAGGTAGCTACATGTTTGTAGCTGTGTACCAAGACACATGTCGACATACTGACAAATAAAACAACAAGAAACACTAAATCTGTCACCAATCCTTCAGAAAGGTCCTGCTGCAGGCGCCTCTCCGTCAGGATCAGATTCTGGATCAAATTCAGAGGGATGAAGTAGCGCGGGTCTGTGAGCAGCCGTGTATATTCAGCCAACATGTAAACATTAGATCAATGTGCTGGACAGCCGAGGGCACATCCACTTCCTGAAGGGGTAGGTCAGAGAGCTCATTCTCATTTAAAGGCTCAGACATAGAAAACAGCCTGTTCTTAGCAGGGCTGAAAAAGAGGGGTTTACAGGCATGCCAAAATCTGATTTCTAAGTATTTTTTTGAGCAATAAACTTTAAAGACATGTTTGGGGGACCTCTTAGACCAATATATTTTGATGAAAAAGAGCATAATATGTCACCTTTAAGATAGTAGGGTATAGCTAGCAAAACAAATATAATGAGTCCACTTTACAGATCTATAGTGTAAACAAGTCAACTGGAAGACTTCTTAGGCTATGTTCACACTGCAGGCAAAAGTGGCCCAAATGCGATATTTTTTTGAGGGTCAAGTGACCAGGTCAGATTTTTTTAGAGGCAGTGTGAACGCTCAAATCTCACTTCCATATGTGGTCCTGAATCAGATACAGATCTGATTTTTTTCAATGCGACCTCAGTGTGAACGACCAAGGTGAATTTCATGCGCATTTGATACTTTCACACATGTCACAATTCTGGTTGGGGGGTTGCCTTACAAAAATGGAGGATAGCAACGATGGAGCAAGTCCATTGAGTATCCTGCCGAAGGAGTCTTGGGGAGAGCCGCTGACAGATGTAATTGGAAGTTGCTCTCGACATCCGAAAGTTTAGAATAAACTATGTCTCTGTGAAACTATTAACGTCGCAGACCCACCACTTCTGACTCCTTGTCCTCATCCACATAGACATTTCAATCATATTTGCGGCCACAGCTCCGCAAAAAGCCAAAACAAGCAATTAGCCTCTCTTTTTCTTTATACTTGACCTGCTCCGCACCTGGTCATTCATTCTCCGGCTCCCACTGCACAAAAACTTTGTAACAAAGTCGAAAATGCTGACTTCCTCCATGTTTGTGTTTGTGAAACAGTTGCATGTGACGTCATTGTTACTGTTCTTTTGCGCATGCGGGGCAGTTTGGAGCCGCAAACAGTTCACACTGGAATCAGATACAGGTCACATTATAGATGGTAATGTGAACAGGCAAACAAAAAAATTGGATCTGAGCAAAAAAATCTGAATTGAGCATTAAGCCTTGCAGTGAACGTAGCCTTAGTCAAGTCATGAGCTTGACATGTTGACAGATCTTGTCAAATAACAATAACATCATGTACTTAATATGTTATTTACTAATATGTCTGAGAGTAGCTTAGTAAGAGTGACCGCAGTAAAATGTGGGTCAGGATTTCCAAACCTCAACCTCTTAAATTACCTCTCTCTCTTTGTTGTGTGATGCAGCTGATGACAGCATCCCCGCCAAGATCCTGTCATACAACCGAGCCAATCGTGCGGTAGCAATCCTCTGTAATCACCAGAGAGCTCCTCCCAAGACATTTGAGAAGTCCATGCAGAACCTTCAGACCAAGGTAAACCTCTGCTCAACTGTTCTGCTGTTTTGTTCTCTATCCTTTAGTAATGATGTTTTTTTTGCATTGCAGAGAATTTTTTGTTTATTTCAAAATGACCTCACTCAGTGCTGTGATTGCAGATTGACGAGAAACAGAATCAACTGTCAGCAGCCAAGAAGCAGCTGAAGGCTGCAAAGGCTGACCACAAGGCCTCCCATGATGACAAGAGCAAAAAGTAAGAACCAGTGCAAGAGTCTGTCACAGTTTTTATCTGTTACTTATTTACTTTTACTTCCTAGTCTCAAGTGGGATGAAAGGCCACAAAGTTTAATTCGTACAGGCTTTTGTTCTGTCTCTGTGTTTGGTTTCAATTCTCCCTGTGTCGGTCTGTCTGTGTCTCAGGACTGTGGAGATGAAGCGTAAAGCTGTCCAGAGGATAGAGGAGCAGCTAATGAAGCTCCAGGTGCAGGCCACAGACAGAGAGGAGAACAAGCAGATCGCTTTGGGCACTTCTAAGCTCAACTACCTGGATCCACGCATCTCTGTTGCATGGTATTTATGCCACACAGTAGATGTTACTCACAAACCGCTGACGATTATTCGATCATAGGTGCTACAACTTTCACAGAAATTACATCGAAAGAAGTATACCGCCTACTGTTTAATAGTCCTGTCTTTCTGTGGGTGGGAGGGTGGGTGGGTGTATATCTACCTTGGTGACAGAAAGGCAGGAAATGCTCTTGCATAGTAGGAAAAGGAGCAGCACAAGCAGAAAGCTAACGGCTGCAGAAGGAAAATAAGAGGAAGAAAAGCGTGTGAGCTCGAGAAACAATGGGGTTTGTTTCTGAAAGTAAGGGAGCGTCCCCAAACAGCACTCCTTCCTCCATGTGTGAAGTCAATGAGAAGCTGTCTGTGACTGAATGGCAGGCCAGCCCAGAGAGAGACGGGGGGACAGCAGTCCGCCCTCCATAACCCATGCCCCACAGCTATTTATGGAGAGCCTCCTCCTTAAGCACAATGGATACAGGAATGCACCATGTTTTGCCTGATTGTAAGGCGTAAGCGATGGGGTCCCCGCTTGTAGGGTGGTGCATGGGAACCTGCTCTACACCGTTGTTGTAGGTGTTTGAGTAAATGTGACAGAGACAAAAACATTGAGTTAGATCAGGTTAATGCTATTTGGAGTATACTTTTTTTAATCATTCAGAAATGTCCATATAACTCACCTGGATAAATCTAAATAACAGCTGCATATGTGCCGGAAGTGAAAAGGAAAGTTGTCTGGTTTTTTGTTTTGTTAGCTGTTACATATTTCCTTTACACTCCTGTGAGGAGTTTTAAAATGAGGTTGATGCCTCCATATTAGCTACAAAAGCAAACAAAACAATCTGAGAGAATACTAATTATCTCTGTTTTGTTATTCTATATGCCTGTCACCTCTGCTGCAGAGTAGGTGTCTGAAAAGGTGATAAACAATACGCTACAAAACAGCTATTTTTAGATTTACCAAACCAAAGATTCATCGTGAAATGAATGAAGATGGATGAGGTTGTTTTTATCAGAAAATATTATTTACATATATAAAGGGCAAGATCAGCAAAATAAATAAAGTGTCTTGCTCTGTCTACATGACCACTAAAATGAACAGGACTTGAAAATGACTTCCCAGTACTCTGTCAGGAGGGCCCACTTTCTTCTAGTGAGCATTTTACCACAGAAGCTTGAATGTGTTGTAACAGATAAAGCACATGTATAATCAATAACCATTATCGAATGAATGCATTACATTGGGGTGAACCAGTTTTCACAGACCTGGTATTATGTACAGTTGTGCTCATAAGTTTACATACCCTGGCAGAATTTATGGTTTCTTGGGTAGTTTCTGTTGTATTTATGATATAAAAAGAGTAAACACAGTAGTTTGATAAAAATTTTGCTTCACACAACCACTAACCATGAGTGAAAAAAAAGTTTTTTTCTTATCATTCATATACTCAGAAAAATGGCCCAAAAAATCACAAATTCTGCCAGAGTATGTAAACTTATGAGCACAACTGTATGTACACTGACTTAATAGCATTGCTTTCTAAAAGTGAAGTCATGCACAAGTGTAAGAAAACTGCAGTTCCTACAGTGTCCACTCGAGGCTGGCTCCAAAAACGCTGCAAAGCCATTTAGAGTCCATATTAAAATGCCCATTTTCACAGCTGAATCAAAAATGTTTGAGGCCTTGTATAAAAACTTTTTTTTTTTTCTCAATAGCTTGTTACTTGAATTCTTAGAAAAGGGGTGTGGCTAATTTGACTGACTAGTGGGATATAGCTGTCTGTAGGCGGCTAGGCTATAGCCACATTTCTACCTCAGGGGAACTTTCAAGAGAAGTCAAAAGTAAGTTGGAGTCAGCATTTGTAATCTGGCAACTGCCTCTTTTGGCCTTTAAAACGCTCCCTCAGAAACCAGTTGGTGACGTCACTGAGACTACGCCCATTTTTATACAGTCTATGACCAGAACACCTCTTAGAACTGAGCTATTGCTTATAGAGTATGTCTTAGATCTGCTTGTACTGCTACTGGTACAATGCTGAGTCTTCTTAGATTTCCTATATGGTTAAAGTGATCAGTGATGCAGCCATTGAGAGGATTAACAATGTTAATTTTTTTGTCTCTCTCCTTCTTGCCAGGTGTAAGAAATGGTCCGTTCCCATTGAGAAGATCTACAACAAAACCCAGAGGGAGAAGTTTGCCTGGGCTATCGACATGGCTGAGAAGGACTATGAGTTCTAAACACACTTTATGTTTGATCCATAGACTGTATATAAAATGGACTTCAGCTCGCTCGGCTCAAAGTGAGGCTACCACAAAAAGTGCTCCCCCTAGTGGCTGGCTGCAGTATAGGTCAAAAACTCTGTCTCTCCCATTCATTTGAATGGGGCTGCGGTCAAACTTTAAAAATAAATACATGTCGTACGAATGTTTCTCACATCCGTATGCAGTGGTGATATGTAGTTATTATTTGACTGTTTTGTGTTCAAGGCCTTTTTTTTCTGAAAAGTTTCTCTTTCGTTAGTTATTAAAGGTTAAAAAACGGGGTTTTACATCCGGTTTTACTTTGACTGACAGCTGCCATAGAGAGAAACTCCGTAGGACCTCAGGACAGTAAGCTATAGGGCGGAGCTTGTTACAGTGGAGACACAAATTCCCTACTGTGCAGACTGGCTGCAGAAAATTTACAAGATGTCAACTTTCTGGAACGGGATATTTTGGCTTCAAAACCGTACAATGGGAAAAGGCGAAGCGACGCTGTCCATTATATATACAGTCTATGGTTTGACCTTGTCTATTCATGCCTTTGATGGTAAAGATGGTTCGTAGTTGATGTCAAAAAATTCCACTATGTGGTTACTGCAGGGCTGTGAAGGAAGGAGGAAGACTTTGTTAGAGCTGTGACCGCTGTTGAATAATTGTGATGTATATATGGTTTGGTTGTGACTATAAGAACATAACTCCTGACCCATTTGACCAACCTGCCAAAGGGCATCTCTCTTTTAAAGCAAAGTTATAGTAGTGTGTATGTAGCTGCAGCTTTCTGCTCATGATCAAACAATAATGATCCCTTAAGTATTATGTTTCGTGGGATATGACTGTACTGAGATTTGTAAGCCATCAGACTTAATGAGAGATTCTATATTCTCTTGGAATAATGAATGAGTTGATGTTTGTGTGGGAGACTGTGAGGGACACCATGAGAGATAAGAGGATGAATTTTGTTGGATTTAAGTGTGATAGGTTGGTATAATGAAATAAGGAAACCGACTGGTGACAGTGTGAAAAATAGAAACCCCCAGCACTATGCTCATAAATCATTAGCACACTGAATGTCATCGTACTTTTCCATGTAGTTTGATTTCACTGTTTATTTCAGGGATGTACATATTTGTTGTCACATTTCCATAAAAAAAAAAAATCAAGTGTTTTATAAAATGTGTGCTGTATGCATTGTCAACATAAAGCTCTTCATCGCTCATATGCAACTCCAGTGTCCGTTTTCAGTGTTGCAATGAACAAGATGTGACATTACTCTTTGTTACTTGAAACTTACTAAAGTACTGCATAATGTTTTGTGTGCAAGAGCCAAAAGAGTCTGTGACAGACACGGTTTCTAAGAGGGATGTGGATTTTGCCAAAAAGGATCACTGAAGTCTGTCATTGTGGTGTGATGTTTTTTTGTTTTTTTTGTAATGCTGTGATTACGCAGGAAGTGTCCTCCTTAAATGAGTTTCATAATGTGAATGGACACTCTAAACTTATGTCATTAATATTTCTTGCTATTTGATCATGTATCACACAACTTCTGATGAGTTGAATGCTTATTGTTTTAAGCTTTGTAGTTTTCCGAATAAAACATCAACCTTGTACTTTTTGTCCACACTTTTTTATAGTTTTTTAGTTTAGTTTAGTTTAGTTTATTTATTATTCATCGTATCATGCACAGAAAAGGTGCTCAGCCCATATGGACTTACAAGACACTACAAAAACAAAACAAAATAGGAGCAACAACATAAGACGAAAAAGAAAAAAGAAGAAAGAAGAGCAGTTACAATACTGCCCATGTCCATCAATGACCTAAAGTAATTAAAAAGCATAGTGGTACACTTCAGACATTTGACAATAACAAGCACTAAATCAGACTTAGAGTGTGCTACTATGCTGCTGAACAGCATTTAACACAAACGGAACAAACTGGAACACTTTGTGAGTAAACAGGTACTGAAGTCTATCTTCATCAGACATATGGAAAACAAATCAGGACAGTTTTCTGATATTTTGTCGAAAAAGAGACACCTGAGATCATGATATGATGGACAGTAGAATAAAACATACAGCATATACATTTGTTTTTATTGAAATGCGATTGACAAGAGCTATTTTCGTAATAGCACCTTTTTTCTACATTTTCCATAATATCGTTGTAGGTTAAGAAACATGGAATGGATGTTTTCATAGTAAGAATAATTGTCCAACTTCTTGATAATAATAAGAATGATAGTAAGAATACAACCAACTACTTGGGCTTCAATTAGTTATTTTTAAATTGCAATAAGGTGCAATTTGCACAGATGCTTGTTACTAAATTGTAAAGTACAGTAAAAGTAAAGGGCCTGCTTCTTTAAGAGGCCGAGAGCAAGCGCTACTACCCGCGTCAAGTTAACGGCACATAGGCAGGATAACCGGATATAGAGAAATTACATCATAATGCATTAAAGGGAATCTTCCACATCCTCTCAGTTTTATCTGAAATCTGAAAGAAAAACAAACATGACCTGGAAACTGGACAGATTTACATTTTGATCAAGGGTAAAGACACCATCTTTAAGTACATTATATTATGTAATTATCTTTGCTGTATTATATTATGTTATATTACATTATTATTGTTTACTACAACTTCATATTATATACCCATATTTATGTATTATATCGCTTAATCTGTCATTACCAACCACACCATGTCAACCTGTCACTACTAAAACAGGTTTTAATACTGCCTGTAATTACCACTATCTAATCCATTTGTAACATTTGTATTTATCTAAATTCCATTTGTAACATTGTATATATGTAAATTGTACTTGATCTTTATTTATCTATTTTTATTTTTACTTATTTTATTTTAATAATTGGAACTTTTTCTTGATTGTACTTATGTCTGTGTTGCTGCAACAACTGAACCCCCATTTTAACTCCATAACTAACCATTTAAATCAAGATTGGGTCCATTGGTGTTCTTTAATTCTCACAGATCATGGTTTAATGAGGATAACTCACTCGTTTTTCATTAAAATTCATGTTACAACTTTTTTAAATGTACATTGGAAAGCCCTAAATATAAATACAATAGTTTTACATGATAAAGATTTTTGTTTATTTTATTCTAAATTTTGTTTTAAATTTTTTTTTTAAGAAGTGATGTTGATAAATTAACACGACTCCTCTTCTGTCACATGCTGCCCAGCTTTTTATGCTGCATTTAGCTGGTTTGGAATGTATTGCCTAAAATATACTTGAAAAAGGGTCGATTTGACAGAAGGGTTAAATTAATGATAAAAAATATAAGTTTAGAAAAATCAAACAACTATTTCTACTTATTAATTGTAAACTAAATGAACAACTAAATACAAAAAAAATAAACAAATATCTCCTACACTTACCTTCAGGTAAACCTGAACTGTAGTAGTCTGTGGTAGAGTGCCCTAGCCCCTGGAACAGCTCTTATTGTGAAAACCTTCAGCGGATGAACGCGTCCTGCCTGTGGTGACATTGACAGAGCTGGTGGTCGGCTTGGGGGAAGGGCCTGCGCTGGCAGGATCTGAGAGTAGACAAACTTGCGTAGTCTTACCACGGTCCTTGCTGTCTCACTGCCTCTATCTATGGACCTCCGGAGGGGTGACGAGGAAACTGGGATTGTTGCGCCTTTTCAGGACCAGACGATGATTTAATCACGGGAAAGCGGGGTGTGGGGGGAACACGGAGAAGAAGAAAGACGAAGAGAGGGGGCAGCCGCTGGAGATGTGCTTTTTGGGCCGAGATTGCGGCGCTAGGTACAATACAGCAGCCCCTGCGACGTGTTGTTTTCCACTTGATTCTTGCCCGCACGGTAAGGCTGAAACAGAAGAGGGAGAAAAGCTCTGACTACTTTTGGCTTTGTTGTTTTTTGTTTTTTTTTTCTGACACGGATTCATCCAGCCGTGGTTTTTTCTCCTTCTGTCCCAGAGAAATGCTAGCTCACACCGGCCCCCGTTTCCACGCTGTGAAAATAGCCAGACGTTTCTTGTTATCCCACTCTGTTGCTGCTCGCCACCAGTTTTTATTCCCAATAATCTGCTCCTATCCAAAGGAAACTTTGTTTTCCTTCTGGGACGGACTGCAGCAGGTCACAGGCCTGTTGGTAGTTTTTGACAAACAGTCCAATCCAGATATCCTCCCAACTGGATGATTAAAGGTAAAATCAGGTTGGAGGAAAAGTTATCAGTCGTGATATCCTTAATTAAGATGTTTCTAAAGAATGCATCTCTGTTAATGATAAACCACAGTGTAGTTTAAATGGTAGAGAAACCTATCCGGTGTGGAAAAATCAATAAAATTACATGAATGTTGACATTTTAATGCAATGCAAAGTTTCTCTATAGTGACACAATTTTTCAATTCGTTAAAATATATTTAATAGAGGAACATTATGTATATGCAGGTTGGTTTGTTACCTTATTATGTAATTACACTGTAAGCTTTTTGGCATATATGTACCACCATGTACAGGAAAACATTTGATCCCTTTACCTTCAAGCTAAATTTGTCAATATTGCATATCAATCTCCAACACATTCACACCCACATTTTTTAAATGTATATTGTTGTTAAGGGACAATATTTAATTCCTGGTAGTGTTCAGGAATATATGTGAAATATCTCTTCTTTTCTTCTATTAGATAAAGCTGCCTACACATACATATTTTGAGTGTTATTTTAGAAATGGACACATCTCTAAGTTTTTAAAAGTAATGAAAATATATTTAAAATGAAATTTAGAGTGTTTTGTTGTCCAAGGAGATGAAAGGTATTTAATTTCTCATTGTTCCCTAGTACAACTACTGGTGGCAGCACATCTGCAGCTATAGAAATGTACACATTATATTTACAGTATTTCAAACATGTCTCTCGACACCAACTTTCCACTGCTGTGTAATTTCTGTAGAGCGCTGACACACTAGAAGTCCCTGGAGAATTGTTGCTTCATGGCTTTCCCCCCCTCTCTTCTGCTGCTGTAGGTATCCCTGTCTAGGCCTGGGCTCACCAGATTGTTCTGAAGAGGAAACGGACAACAAACGGGGGAAGTGAACATGGCTGGGACCTCAAGCTTCTTTTCCAACGGACCTGTTCCGTGGATGGACAACGACACAGAGATGAACAACCTGTACCGGGACCTGGAGCTGGGGACAGTACTGACACTGTTTTATTCTAAGAAGTCCCAGCGGCCAGAGAGACGGACATTTCAAGTCAAGCTGGAGACCAGGACTATTACCTGGACTCGAAGCACGGATAAAATTGAGGGAGAGAGTGAGTAGCGTGCACACACAAACACAAGTACACACATGACCGAATGCCGCCCAGAACTGGTTGGTTAACATATATTCAGAAACATGAAAGTGTTGAAGGTTTCTTGAACAGCTGGAAGAAGATAAGGTAAGTACAGATGACATGCTTATATGATTGTATTGTAAACAACTGGCAAATAAGGTTGATTACACATATCTTAATTGATACAAATTGTAATTTGTATGGCTTAAATATCAAGATTTCACAGAATTGTGGAATGCATGAATGTTGAATATGAGTAATATAAAAATGTTGGCAGAACAGGTGCCAGTCTGTTGTTGCTCTGGAATTAGACAAGTCATATCATAGGTAGAAAATGGCAGAAAGTACCCCTCTCTCACATCCCTGAATCTACAGTAAATCATCAGGAAGCTGACATTCAGATTAACCTTCAACAAAACGGCATGTCTAACCGAAGACGCACAGGCTTTCAGTGTCTCGTTAAGTTGTCTGTCTCTCTCGAGTAGCAGGATGCCTTGTGCACAGCTGCACTCTGCTCCGGATGCAGCGAGAAGAGCACATACAATAACAAAAAAAAGACAGACAGTAGGCTAGGGTTTTTTTTACACAACAGTATTATCTTCTCTACGATGAAAGGTTTCATACACACATGTGAGCTCATAGCTGTCATTTGATACTCCTTGAGAGTTCAAATTGGCCTGGGCGGCTCATTAATCTACAGGAATAGAATATGAGGGGTTTTACTGGAAGTGTGTTCCTTTGGGGAATGGTTTGGCCTGCTGTGTTTACCCTTTATCAATGGCTGTAAGAGAATTATGTCCATCAACTGTGGAAACAGCACTCTGGTTTGTTGCTGAATGTAAAAGGGAGAGAAGTGTAATATTTTGTCTTGATCGATGTGTATTTTGCACATCTTTCCTCCAAGGTTGGTTCCTTTTTCTTTCTCAGTTTTCTCTTCTTGCTGCTTCATGCCCCATTCTTGCCCACAAAGTAACTGGCACAGAGTCTATACTAGGGATGTAAACAATTAATCCAGTATGATTAATTGATTGTTAAGAAATTGCTCGAAACACACATTTCTGTTTTCAATTTTCCGTCACGTCACAAACATTATGTGGTCTCATATACATTCATCTATCAGGGAGGTATTTTAAGTGTAAAGCATGTTTCGATGTGAATCAGCTGTTAAAGGTGTTGAGCACAGAGCACAGACGCTCAGCTGGGGGCTGCAGCTGTGTGTCAGGTCTTCTCAAGCGCTTTTTAAAGAGGATCAATACGCACCTGCTGCCAACAACGACACGGACACGAAGGTTGACAACTTTAAGCAGGACATTTCCCCACCTTTGGATACAAAACTAACAGACTGGCAGGGATTTCTAGTACGCTATGTTTGCAGACCAGCAACATCAGAGCTGTCTGGGCTTTTCTGCCGCTTTACTAGGTCTGGGCGATAATTCAATAACGCTAATTATCGGGATATAATTTTTCTCAATATAGATATAACACATGTTTGACAAAAAATCGATATATTTAAACACCCGTAATCTAGTAACCTTAAACGGGAGTGCACTACTCACAACAATACTCTATAAACTGATACACAGCACAATGTGATGTATCTTTGTTGTAAATTTAAAGCAAAATATGTAAATAACCTCAATCTGAGAAAAATAAGAATCTACAAACTAAAACTTCACAAAAATCTCGTATTACACAAAAGACCTGCTTCGTACACAGTCAGAAAAGAGGGATTTAAGAAGCTTTCAGAGAACTAACTCCAGATACTAGCGAACAAACAGTCTGATTTCTAAAACTTTCAAAAATCTGCCTTTAAATGTAAATGAATTAATGATTTGATATTTATCGTGATAATTATCAATATCGTCTGATATGAAAAACTTTATCATGATAACTTATTTTTCAATATCGCCCAGCTCTACGCTTTACTGATTATGACCCGGTTGCGCTCCGGGCTGACACCTGACTGCGTACACATGCTCATTTATCTCCATAAGAACGATTAGACAGAAAACTTGACACCGTGAGTCTGAATTACTTTTATGTTCAGTTGTCTTGTTGCAGCAAAACAACAATTAGTAGTCTGAGCCTTCACTTTATATGACTATGTCCACAGAGAATAATTTCTATGAGCCTGATCGTTGATATTCAGTGAGTTAAACATGTTACCTGTATTCAATACCGTCAGTTATATGCATTGTATTGCTATGGAGAATTTAGGGGGAAAACCACATATTCTGCATTGTTTTTAACTGGAAAAAACTCAATGTTTTTTTGTTTTTTTTTACATTTTCCAAAGAGCGATCACAAAAAATACTTAAAATGTACATCCCTAGACCATACTATACCATAGTATGGTGCCATAAGATGTAGGACAGAGCAGGATGTGGTCTTGCAGAAAAAAATGGCGGTAACAACCTTGTAAGAAGGCTAGGCAGGTCATGTCATAAACATCAAGGTTTCATTACCAGACTCAGTGGCTTTCAAGTTAAGAAAGTGTGCTTGAACTCTACATCAGGCTGGTGTTTCACATTCTTTATATTGAAGTATCAATATAAACCAAGGCTTGTATGCTTCAAACATGCTTTCATGCAATGGCATTTTAACATGAAACTGTTAAACATATTGATAGAAATCATGTAAGAGCATCAGCAGCAGCTCGAAACCAGGAAATTATATCTCGACAAAACGAGTGTGATGACTTTTCTCCTCCGCACTGACCTCCGCCATGTATCTTTGACACATGCTTCACTTAAACAGTTTAGGTTAATATGAATGAGCTTCCATGTGTTTTTTTTTTTTTACTCAGTCTTGATCTGTGACTAATTTTGGTGCCTTGGTAAGGGCACCTTTCATCTGTATTCTGGGGGACCACTGCAGTATCAGATCCTGTCCCTGTTACCAAGCTTTCCCTTCAATATTCTGTGTCCATCAAGTATCTATTCCTATCATGTCTGCTTGTATTGTAACATTGGTAGTGTTATGAACTTACATAGAGGTCTGCTTAATGAAGGTTTGATTTTTACATAAATCTTCAGTGTCAAATCATTTATCTTATTGCAGATATGTATTGGTATAGTTGTATTAGTGGGCTTACAGGTAAAGACGGTAAAGTTGATCCCAGTTTGAGTTGATATAAAACCAGTTAAACCACTTCACATTTTGTACGATCCCCGAAAAAAAGAAAATAATAATAATTTTTTAACTGTAAAACTATCCACCTAGTGTTTATTTGGTCACACTTTTTATGGATTTTCTTTTGCATGTTTTTTGCGTCAAAAATACTTTAAAAATGTATTATAACCAGATTTTTATCAATAATGTAAGAGGAGTCTTAAAAAAACAGCCACAGTTTTGCATTGCATATCACAAAAGTATATGTGACATTTCCGCACTATAATGCCTACATAAACTTAACCTATTACACGTACTCTGTTGAGTCATTTACCAACTTTACCCCAACCCTTGCCAGCAGTGATCAAACCCAGGGAAATTTGTATTCTTATTCACATTTATGGTGTGTTTAATTCATCCATCTGTCTGGGGCATCAAGAGAAACACAACATGATAAAGCAGAAAAGGAAGTTTTTGTCATTAATGTTGTTTGCAAATTGTTTTTAATCAGCACAGCATATGATAACATAACATGACTTATACTTAATACATTATATAAACAGAATGCGCTTTCTGTACGAACCACGAATGAAAGCTGTTTAACAATGAAGGAAAGGACTCCCATGAGTTAAAAGCTTATACTTCTACACGACATAAGATACATCTTTTGAGAGTCTCGGTGTCAAAAATATCATTTGAGTTCATTAAACCAGAGCCAAATGCAATGTAGCCCTACACAACAGTTACAAAGTAGACCACCTAAACAAAATAACAAAAAGAACAAGACAGATTTAACGAACATACAGATAAACAGATTTAAAGTTTTTTACCGACAATTACACACAAAAAAGTCCATAAACTCTTATCTTACTCCACCTTTTCTATTGTTCATCCCCACATGAAGTACCTCAACTGGGACCAAAACACAAAACAACAAAAAAACAAACAAACAGACACATAGGTACAAAACCAATCTCCCCACAAATGAATAATGATAATAATAATAATAATAATAATAATAATAATAATATCTAGAGAAGTTCATTTCCTGGCAGAAAATGCTTTGAAATGCTGAAGCATAAGGCTGAAAGCTGTGAAACACTGCTGAAAATGTAGAAATGTGAAATAAGGACAAAACCTACAAAAGTTATAAAGAGCAGAATACATAGAATGTTCTTAAACATGTGAAGTAGAAGAAGTAGAAGTAGTGGAGGTGGTAGAAGTAGTTGAAGTAGAAGTAGTGGAGGTGGTAGAAGTAGTTGAAGTAGAAGAAGTGGAGGTGGTATAAGTAGTGGAAGTAGTAGAAGTAGAAGAAGTGAAGGTGGTAGTAGTTAAAGTGGTGGACTTCCCATCTGTTTCAATGTTAAAAAAAGATTAAATAAAGTTGAATAATTCAAAAAGTACAAGAGACGGAAATGTGAAGAGTGAGGTGGCGTGTCCACTGCCGCCGTTTTTTGCGCTGGGAGCGCTCATAACCCCAGTTTCAGAGTGCTTATCACCAGCGTCTACTGTTACTAGGTAACGAAAGTTGAAAAAAAGTCACTTCCGCGTCCGTCAGGTCTGTTTTAAAATACTTTGTATGCTTCAAACATGCTTTCATGCAATGGCATTTTAACATGAAACTGTAAAACATATTGATAGAAATCGTGTAAGAGCATCAGCAGCAGCTCTAAACCAGGAAATTATATCTCGACAAAACGATTGTGATGACTTTTCTCCTCTGCACTGACCTCCGCCATTGTGTTGACCAAGATGATTGCAGAAGTCGCGCCCCTTCTTAATTCTGATTGGTCGGTGATCTATAAGTGACATTGATGAGTGCGGCGGTGTTCCAAAAGTTGAAATATTTTCAACTGAGAGCGCTCAGAGCACTGCGACTAAATTCAGCTGATGCTGAGGGCGCTGAGCACTGAAAATGCTGAATCACATTGAGTTTGAATAGAAAATGGCAGCTGCCAGCACCAAAAACGCAGGCAGTGGACTCAGCATTTCAACATAATGGTGATAAAGAAATAGAATGAAGACAAATAAGAAGAATAGGTGTGGTTGTTGACTCTTCTTAGTATTTATAGAGCCTCCATCTTCAAGTCACACATAGTGCTTTGTCTGCTGTCTGTCTCTACTTATGTAAAACACAACCCAGAAACGGTTGACCTTTCAACTCTGACAGACACATCTCCAGATTTTTGCCCATACATAAACATATCCTGCCTCTTATAGTCAAAAGGTCAAATAATTTATGACTTTGTTGGATTATTTAAAGTAAACCTGAAAGGGCTGCTCAATTAGTCAATTTGTAGATCAATATGGCGGCCATTTTTGAAAGCAAATCATTGTAATTGTTTCATTTTTGTTAGCACTAGCTGCTCTGGGGCTGACTCTTCAAGATGTGTTATCTTTGTGTCATCTCCGTTGCCATCAAGCTTGACAGAAGACAGGTGTCGACAGTATTTCGAATGGTAATCTGTCTGCGTATGAGCAGTCATGAAACTTGAAGGGCTGATGTGTTGACCTGCATTCATCAGCAAAAAGCTGCGTACATCCTGGAAATTATTTTTGAACCAATCAAGAAACCAGTTGGTCGTGTTGTTGTTTGAGCGTGCATGTGCACAGAATTATCTGCACACATCTGCGGAGAGTGTCATCTCTATGATCTGCTTTTTTCCATTCCTTCTGTAGAAGACCAGCACATGCTTTCTCACTGTAGACATCCAAACTCCACCCTCAGCTTATTTTACATATATTCCAACACATTTATGGGTCAGTGTCGTGTTTGATGGGTTACATCTGCATTAAAACATTTAGGAAAGGATCAGGTTGTCTCTTTAATGTAAGCACAGTTCCATAGATGACCTGCTATATTTACAATGTGTTGGAAAGGGGAACAAAATCCATGAGCTGCATGACAGATATTTGTCAGGGGGAAAAGTCCTGTGTTTGACTTCACACGACATGATATGAAAGAAGCCGATATGGATCAGCTGATGTGTGAGTGCACACGGAAACATTGTCACGCTGTGTGCTGCGGTCACTCAAAATTAGATTTTTGTTTGATTAAAAATGATGGCTTCAGTGTTTTTTTAATCGCTGCTTCTCTAATGATTATTTTTTAGATATAGACTGATTAATCAGGTTGATTAATGACATCTTGGAAAAAATCAGCATCGGTCAATACCTGTGCTCACTAGGATCATTAAAAGATAAAACAAATAGTATCTGCAGACAGTGCAAAAGACTCAGTGTGGCTGCTGTCGAGTAATCTTGACTTCCCCCTAATGATAACACACCCTTCCCTTCCTAAATGACAGCATATCAAATCTGAAACAGTTGCTGGCTGGTGTTGAATATATATTCTGTTATGATTTGCAGAATAATGCAGTTTTGTATTACTTTTGTCTTCTTGTTCTGAAATCTATAGCACAGCAATACGTTTTCTGCGTCATGACTGAATGAAAAATGCATCTAACATGTTTTACTGGCTAAGATAACCATGTATATAATATTGTAATGTGCATAGAATGATGGATTGTACAATGGTTATTATTATATAACAAAACCATGATATCAGCATTATACATCGGCCAATGTGCTCCCTTGATATCGGCATTGGCCATTATAGTAAAATATCGGTCAACCACTTTACATTTTTTACTATTGATTAGTGTTAGGATTATTTATTACAGTAGTCCTTTTCTGTTAAAGTGTTAAAAAAACAGTGAAAGATGCTTGCTTTACAGTTTATTTTCTGTTTATCACAATATATTCAGTTTACAATCAGGTATTAGGATTCAAAAGCAGCAAAAAGACTAATCTTGAGAGCTTGATCAAGCAATTGTGTGTTTGAAAAAACATTACAGTGATTACTTAATCATCAAAATAGGTGTCAGTTTTTTTCAGTCAACTAATACTTGCAACTCTAAATGGTGTCATGATACGCACAATCCAGTTAATAAATAACAATATCTTTCATTAGTAATATGCAGCTCTGATCTCCCCGTGCTACACAACTAATGCACTTTGTTGTAAATCTGTTGTACATCTAAGAATTTAAAGGTGTTGTGCAGGTTATAATGTTGACATGGGTGAGAGGAAGGGGCTTATAATCAAAGTTTTTTTCTGAAGTCTGGACATGACATTCTAAAAGTTGGCACAAAATATTCCATCAGATAGGTAATGTCATTCACTCAATCACTTCTTCTTTGAATTTGTCATGCATTAACAAGAGGAATGTGACCGGTAATTGTTTCTCAACTCAACTTTATTTATACAGCACCTTTCATACATAAAAAAAACATGCAGCCGTAAGTGCTTCACAAAATAACAGAGAGACAGAAAACAACAGCAATGGTAAAATTATAAAAGGTGTGATTATAAATAAAATACTTGGAAAAAAATAAAAATAAAATACAGTCAAATTAATAAAATAAGTAATAGTGGAAAGAAAAGTTAAAAATTAGGTAGCGTTTACAAGATCAGAAGAATACAAGAAACAAATAGATAAATAAATAATTAAATAAGATAAATAAATGTTAAAGCAATGATTAAGATAATAATTAAAATAATAATGTTGTCCAGGGCTAAAAATAAATTACTCCAAATTAAAAGCTAGATTAAAAAGGGAAGTCTTTTCTGATATTCATTAGCTTGTAATTATTGTCTGGTTAGTCACTTGTTTGGTGTATAAAATATCAGAGACTAGTGTGAAAATATCCATAAGGAAAAATGTGAAATCTCTAAATGATTTATTTTTCTTACAAATAGTTGAAGGCAAAAAATGTTTGTTTTTTTTGTATTGCAATTTATAATCCTTTAAAACAGAAAAAAAAGACAAATGTTTGACAGATTTTCTTGATGTTCGACTTAATAAGACACAGCTGAGAGCTGGTTACGCTCTGGGCCGCTTTTTGGAAACTGTATTGAGACATATATAAATTTATGACTCTTTTCTTTTGTTAAATGACCAAAAGTCTTGCATGTTAAGCTTTGTTCTTGAAATTATGTCTTTAGAAATAGTTATTCTGGTCAATACAGCTGCTTACTAATCACAAATGTAAAGGGAAAACCAGAGAGGAAGGAATGGTGAGGCAGGCAGGACAGAGCGCAGCAGGAAGTATGGGAGTATGTTGTCAGATACCTTTCTCTCATCTCCTGCAGTAAGATCACACCTTTGGCTATCTCTTTATTTCCTGCATCTGTCTGAGCCAGACTCCAAATATTTGGACTCAAGTGACTTATAGTGTCGTCTGACAGATCAACCCGTCACAGCCGACTCACTCTCAGCGGAAGTCTGCTGGTCCTTCTTTGCTGGGTAAAGTAAACTGAGATATGATGTATTGTAAAAAGCTCAGCTTCGGTTGAATCCAGCTTGAGAAGACGCACTTGCACATGCTCACCTTCATGCGAGCACAGATGTGGTGTGTAGGCGACAAAAGCACAGGATGTGTGGTTTCGGGGCAGGAAGAGAAGCAGGAGCTGAAAGAAGTGTGTGTGTGTGTGTGTGTGTGTGTGTGTGTGTGTGTGTGTGTGTGTGTGTGTGTGTGTGTGTGTGTGTGTGTGTGTGTGTGTGTGTGTGTGTGTGTGTGTGTGTGTGTGTGTGTGTGTGTGTGTGTGTGTGTGTGTGTGTGTGTGTGTGTGTGTGTTCAGCAGGAGAGTCCTCACTGTAGGTCTTTGACTGCTGCTAATATGACACTGAGAGGAGCCTGTTGAGCTACTTTACAGCCTACACACTCATAAAGTTTCTGACTGCCTGGTAAGAGAGGCAAGATAAGGGAAGCAAGATAAGGGAGGCAGCTCTGTTGAAGCCGTTGTGATCTGAGTATTTTTAAATTAAGTCCAGTGCTAACAGTACTCAGTATATGACTTAAAGGAGGCTAAATCTGAGCATGGAAACAGGGTACTTTAGTACAGTTAAAGCTGGGGTTGGTAGTCAGATTTAGATACATTTTTTGTTGTACTGGTTAAAATAATCTTTATGTCCCGATGGCAATCAATGCATAATGTGTTCTTGAAAAAGAGCAAAAAAAAAGCTGCTACCTACAGCCGGAGTAAACCTGGGAAAACCCCATAGACTGTATAAATAATGGACGTAGTATCCCCACCCATCTGTTCCTTAGCGCTGTTTTGAAGCCAATCGACAGTGGCAGCCATATTGGAAAAGCGGAAATCAACCAGGCACAGAATGACGTAAGGAGGCAGGGTCTGAGCCTCCTAGCCAACAGCTATGTGTTCCCGTCCGGGAGTCAAGGCAGTCGAGGCAGGGTCTGAGCCTCCTAGCCAACAGCTATGTGTTCCCGTCCGGGAGTCAAGGCAGTCATGTCCTTATTTGGGCAAAAACTCGTAATCTTAATTTCTTCTGAACCGTCGCGTTAGAAAACAATTCACCCCTCGTACAGTGTGTGCCATTAAAGAAATTAGCTACGTAGAGGCAAGCCGTTTTTTGAACCAGGCTGTAAACATGTTTATTAATGCTGCAAAGATGGTCTTTTTTGAATTGGCGTCTATGTGGTTCCCGGTGTTTCTGCAGCCAGCCTCAAGCGAATTCTCGATGAATTGCAGTTTATAACACTTCCACACGGGCTTCATATTTTAAGACCGGAAGTTGCCACCAACCAATCCCTGCCATCAGGAGCCAAATTATGAAACCAATCAAATCCTGTCCTGCCGTTCTGCCCGCCTCCTGCACGTAGATTTCATGTTTGTTTGGGTTTTTAACTTTCACTATGATAATGTTTTGGTGTTTTCTTACCCCTGAGTGAGACATGAGTCGACATAATGCAAAACACAAATGATGTGCTGAGGACTGGCTTTTAATCAGTCACGATCATACGGTCGCACATCAGTGGGAAGGGGGGGAGGGGATAGACAGAGTCCTGAGGAAATGCTACATCCAAATTCATGCTAGTTTTCCGTGACTACCAACCCTAGCTTTAAGTGTTACCTTTAAACACGCAATGCCTTCAAATTAAAAGCACTTAAAAAGGTAAATCTAAAAGGACCAGCAGTTTTAAGAGATCTTCGTCTCATGGCAAAGTTAAACCAAAACATTTTTAAGGAGGTATGTGTCTTTATTTATGTCAAAGAAGCAAAGAAAAACAAGTTTATTGAGTATGGTCGCGAATCAGCGGTGCTTGTGCATGTGAGCGGGGGCGTTGTTTGGGGGGGGGGGGGGGGGGGTCCTGAGGAATGCTACATTCAAATTCATGCTAGTTTTCCGTGACTACCAACCCTAGCTTTAAGTGGCACAATCATTTCATATAACTACCTCTCTGTTTTTTTTGTTTTTTTTAGTATATATTATTCAAACAATTACAAACATGATAGGCACAAAGATACCTGCATACAACAGACTCGTGTCAGATAAGCTATTTTTGCTTTGCTAGACTTCTATGTTTACAGGCATGCTGAGGTTAATCCGGCGACGGTAACTTCTCCACTGTACATACATACTTATATGTGGTGTGAGTGGTGGTCTCAGCTGCCTTGTTTAATGTGGTCTAGGGGCTTGAAATACTCTAATGTGCTGTGTTAGTGTTTGCTTGAAGCGCAGGGTTCAGAAGGGAGGCAACAAAACTGATTATAGAGACTGAACAATAAAACATTCAGCATGAGTGAATCTGATTAAATTTGATTACATATTAATACTCTTTTTATATTATAGAGGTATATTGTTAGTGTTATAGTTGTCCACATGTTCTTTAAACAACAATCTAAAAACCCATTGTCATGACAGTTTCCATCAAACAGATATTATGAAGCATATTTCTATGTAATGTACATTGTTTGTTTTAATTCACACAGTATTTTGCATCTAGCAAGTCTCCATTCATCACTTATTATATCAAGAACATCTTTGTCTGTATAAGGAAATGCCAGCTCTGTGTTTCGATAACATGTGTCTGTCTCTTCAGTTGACATTCGGGAAATCAAGGAGATTCGTCCTGGACAGAAGTCCCGGGACTTTGAGCGCTACGTGGAGGACTCTGCAGGTCGGCTGGACCAGGCTCATTGCTTCGTCATCCTCTATGGCACAGAGTTTCGCCTTAAATCGCTCAGCCTGGCAGGTATGTTTCGACATCAACACAGGTGTACACACACCTTTGGATTGATAGATGGAGGTAATCTTGTTCCAAACAGGAAGGTTACAAATCCATCGTTTCACTCTTAGTGTGACTTCTTTTTCCAACCCTGTTTTGTAGTTATGAGTGTATACATGTTGTATGAGTAAAGATGAAGTGTTGCTGTAATGTTAATGAGGGTGCTTTGACCCTACAATCAATTCAAGGCAGGGTTTTTTTTTGTGCAACATAATCTCAAATGGCTTTAAACTCTGCAGGGTATGTAGCACAAGACCAGCAATGGTCAGTAGTTTGTAAAACATTTTGAAAAATTGAAAAAAAATAAAAAAAATTGTTTTACTATAAATTGAAGGTCCTAATGTCTTTGATGACTGGTCAGTCAAAACAACCTCAGTAAAAAAACATTACCTCAGCCATTTTTTCATAATTTGGTCAATAAAACAGTGATCAATTAACCGGAAAATCATGCCTACTTTGATTGATTCAGATTCTCTCCCTCACTCACCAAATTCAAATCAGGTCTCAAAACCCAACCCACCGATTTACAAAGGCTTTTTACCTATAATTGATTGAGTTTGTCTTGGTTGTTTTTTTGTTTTATTTTATTTTGTTTTGTTTTGTTTTGTTTTGTTTTGTTTTGTTTTGTTTTGATGCTTTCCTTTGATTTTCTATTGGATAACTTATTTTATTTTAAATTGCTTTTATAAATAAAATGTATTATTATTATTATTATTATTATTATTATTGGTTATGAAAGTGATTTGAGGCTGCAGCCCTAGAACAGGGGTTCCCAAAGTGTGGGTCGGGACCCCCTTGGGGGTCGCAAAACACAAATGGGGGGTCGTGAGATGTCTTCCAGAATGTTTTTTTTTTTTTTTAAGATATCTAGAAATAGTGCATTTACCCATTATAGTAAAAAACAATGTAGACAAAAATAGAACCTAAACTTGAAATAAAACCTTGAAAATAGAAAATGTAAGGAGTTTTTCTGCCTTTCTCTGTTGCCAGATGACTCTTAAGTTTAGCATTAGTGAACATTTAATTTTCAAAAGCATCAGTAGTAGAGATAGACCGGTATGGTTTTTCACGGCCGATACCGATTATTAGTAGTCAAAGAGGCCGATAACCCATATTTGGAGCAGATATTCATTTGTAGTAAAAGGGAAAATATTACCGTCAAAATTTTGAATAATACAAACTCCAACACTTAACTTTGTTTAAATGCCTTTTAAACAGTTTTTTAGATTTGCAACATGTTAAAGGTTTTTTTTTATCTTAGACAATAGACATCTTTGTTTTAAAATTCTAAGACAAAGTGCAGGGAGCTCCCAGGCTCAGCAGCATGTCTTATAAAGTTAAATGAAAACTTAAACAAATAAATAGCTCCCTAAAGTTTTCTACAGTAAATAAAGTTTTCCAAAATTTTGATATAACTGAAATGTTAATCTTTCACTTATCTTTGTTTTTAAGGGATATTTCAGTTTTTTGAGTGGGTTTGTGTCAGTTTTTAATCTCTAGTAGTTGTAGGGGCCACAACAGATGCTGCTCAGCTTGTCCCCTGTGATGAGAAACTGCAGGGAGAAATGAAACACAAGCTAGGCTACAGTTTATGCAGACGGTGTCATTACTGGCATGTGATTTAGTGAGTTTTGAGCCAAAATAACCCAGTTTTAAATTGAAGGCCGATGCCGATATGTGTCAAAATGCCAAATATCGGCGCCGGTAATTGGCCTGGTCGATAATCAGCAGCAGCAGGTTAACTCATAACAGCACAGGAAACACAGCCACATGCTCATGTAGGTAGGCTCATTTTCGTTTGTGAACCCCTGCTGTAGAAGACCACACACATCCATAGATGCTTGATTCAGAGGTGTGACTCACTAAAAAAGACGTGGGATCTGAAATTGTTTGATGTTTTGATTTTTTTCCCTCCAGCGACATCTGATGAGGAGATGACCATGTGGGTGAAGGGGTTGAACTGGCTCGTGGCGGACACATTGAAGTCCCCGACACCGCTCCAGATAGAAAGGTATGCTGTTCAAGTGTATGCGAGTACAAAGCTAAAGGTACTGCAATTACACATATGATGCTAACCCTGTATTTCATGTATCCTTTGTTTTTAGATGGTTACGTAAGCAGTTCTATGCTGTTGATCGCAACAGAGAGGACAGGTAAGTGAAAAGATTTCAACTCCAAAGTTAATCCGATCAGCCTCACAGGAAATGGGTGTCATTAGATACAACTCAATTATGTGGTGTGCCATTTATGTCCTTTTCAAAATGTAACCTCTAGAGCAAGAAGGCTGGCTGCAGCAGGCTCGTAGGTGTCTGAGAGAGAGAGAGAGACAGAGAGAGAATGAGAGAGAATGAGAGAGAGCGCGCGCTCTGTTGAGGTGTTACAGAGGAACTAACCTCTCAGCCACACAGCAGCACTTCTTCCTGCAGCAGGAAACAGACTGTAGAGGATGGAGGAGATGTACAGAGATGTTTGTATGTCACATCCCTGACGAAAGCACAAGCCTTTGTTACGCTGCGGGGGTTATTGTCCTCCAGAGCCAGAATTCCAGGCTGTGTAGTAAAAGTGAATCCAAAAAAAAAAAGGAAAAATCAGCAGAACAGGAGAGGTGTTTGTTCTAGGTTTTTGTCTGTGAGATTCTAAATTATATCTCAGCAGGATCTACGTATCACAAATGTGTAGCCTTATCTTATCGTACGTGCGTATCCCTGTTTGTGTTTCCCTCCTCAACAAAATGTGTGTATGTGTTTAGGATATCCTGTAAGGATCTGAAGAGCATGCTGAGCCAGGTCAACTACAGGGTGCCCAACATGAGGTTCCTCCGAGAGAAACTTCCGGTAACCTCCTTCTACTTATCACTCCCCCCTTTCCCCTCCCCTTTCTCACTCCATCCCCCCCTTGCCCACTTCCCTCTCACTATGATGTTTTAGAAGCTAAAAGATTTATGATTTGTCGTTAACGGTCCTTTTTCCTTCTTGTTTTTTTTAGGACTCCGAGCTGAGGAATGGAGACGTGTCCTTCAGCCAGTTTGCCCATCTCTATCGCAGCCTCATGTTCGATGCTCAGAAAAACGTAAGTGCACTGATTTTATGCATGCACAGACCGTTTCTGTCCCAGCACTTTCATCCCTCCCTCCCTCCCCCATCTGATAGTCTTGCCAGCGCACCCTTCCTTGCCCATCTGTCTGTTCTCAAATGGCTCTGAGATCAATATGGACCAGCTAAAAACCCACCAAACCCCTCTGGAGGCCATTAGGACACACACACACACACATACACATACTCTCACACAGATGAGGAGGCAGGCAGGCAGGCAGGCAGGCAGGCAGGCAGGCAGGCGGGCTGGGGTCAGATTTAATGGATGACCTCATACCATCCCATGGCTAAACATGTAGCCCCACAGCAGGATGTCTATTAACATGACTGACACACTGAAAGGACGTCACTTTAATTAATTAATTAACTCAGATTTTCCCTTTTTGTGTATTCTTTCAGGTGGAGATCCCGTTTCTGCAGAGGTAAGTCAAACCTAAACACACACACGCATACACATACACACACACACACATACAATGAATATCTGCAGCGACACAGATCTGTGTTTACTGAAGCGAACCATTACTTCCCTCTGCTAGGTTCATTGACAGACCAGAACAGAGGATCTCCCTCGATGACTTCAAAAACTTCCTCCTCGAGTCTCAAAAGGTGACAACGACGCACAAGAATCAGGTTCTTTGTTGTTTTTGTGTTTACCTGCACGCTCTAATACATGTGTGTTGGCATGTGAAACCAGGAAATGTGGGCGTCGGACAACAACAAGGTTCAGGAGTTTATGTTCGGCTACCTGAAAGACCCCCTGAGAGAAGTGGAGCAGCCTTATTTCTACCAAGATGAGGTAAACAGAAGCTCTTGCCCCACCTCACTCTCTTTTTCTACCCTTTTTCCTTGTTTGTCTCGTGTGAGGGTCTTTTCTCGCTAACGGAAAAAAATGTATAGCTCTTTGTCTGAGCTATGGTTTCCAGTGCCCCCACCGAGTAGTGGTGGAGGCGGGCGATGCGTGGAAATTGACATGGATAGCCAAGATCTCAGCCCAAAGCACCTCCTCCCACACACACACAGAAAAGGTTATTGACTGTGGTGCTCAAGAGAGTTGTGCAGAAATACAGAATGCTTTTTGTGGTCACCACGAAGTAATCGTTGACTCCAGACAAGAAGAAGCTTGTACAAACTAGCCTGCAAGAATCCACTCTCTATCTCTCTTTTCTCTGCATTTGGTTATATAACGTTATGGAAGCTGTGCAGGCTTTGGTCATACTGAAAATAACGACTCCAGAAGAAGAAGTGTTAATAAGAGAAAACTATTATTATGGTTGACTCACGCAGGAAAGTTTCTAAAAAAGGCCAGGGTGCAGGATGAAGTCCGTGATTCAGTATTTTTTTTGCAAGCACTCGCTTAAATGAATCCAAAGATCATTTTTCATAACTCAAGGCCTTAACTCTAGCAAGCTCCAGTTATACATACAGTATATACAAACAGACTGTGATGAGTTTAAAACACCCACTCTCATCATGTGAAGCCCACAGGATTTGAAACCTTGTTTGTGTTTTAGGATATGAATTGAGCACCTGAAATATCTTGGTCTTTAATCTTCCTACTCATATTCAAATTAGGGATTTATGATTTTAAAAAATCATCTTTATTTATAGAGTACTTTTCTGGACTCCTGTCACAAAGTGCTCAGAAATAAAACAAAGAAAATAGAAAAGTTATTTTTTTGTGATCAAATTTTTATTTTATTTTTTCTTTACATATAATAAAGTAAAAAAATACAAAAAAATAAGGTATGGATAGACATATGGAAATTACAAAAAATAGAGTACATGTTCACATACCTATACATAGGTTTATATAGAAATACCATGAATACACAATTAAGATAAAATAATAATGATAGTAATAATCATAAAAAAAAATTATATAATAAATTAAAAAAAGGAAATAGAAAAGTTGAAGTCGGGGCTCTGGTGGCCTAGCGGTCTAAGCGCCCCACATACAGAGGCTATAGTCCTCGTTGCAGAGGTCGTAGGTTTGATTCCAGCCTCGACCATTTACTGCATGTCCTCTCCCTCTCTGCTCCCCACATTTCCTGTCTCTCTTCAGCTGTCTTATCCATAAAGGCAAAAATGCCCTAAAAATCTAACTCTGAAAAAAAAAGAAGAAGAAAAAAGGAAAAGTTGAAGTCAATAAAAATCATAAAATCACAGTCACCAGTGACAGGATGGTCAATAATCTCACTTGGGATCAGAAATTGCTCTTTGATAGAAGCGAGTTATAAGAAGAGATTTGAAAGTGGTCCGTGTGTGCATATCGGATTTCTTCAGCAAACTGGTCCTTTTGGGGCTTTGATTGAAAATACTGTCTCTTAGTTTTCAGCTGAGCCTCAGGAACACATAAAAGGGTTCTATCTGAAGGTCCCAGAGTCATATGACCATGAGGTCAGATATATAGCATAAAGAGAAGCCATGTAAATCCATGAACATGCAAGGTCTTAGAATCAATTCTCAAATTACTGGGAGGCAGTGCATGGAGTCTAAAACAGGCATAGTCACTTTTCAGTTCTTTACTATCTGAAGCTGATTTAAGATTTTTGGTTTTAGGCAGGAGACGAAGGTACATAAAATGGTCTCTTTGTCTTTCAAGGATGAAATAATTGTTGCTAAATCCAGGATTTACTTTGTAGACATCTAAAGTATCAGTCAATATGCAAAGTAATACTTCCCCCTTACATGGACATACCACTTCTAATCCCCTACTATAAAACATTAGCCTGGCTATATCAAGCAAATCCTTATTATATTCAGCTAATGAAGATTCTAGATCAGTTCTGCCGAAGGGTCTCTGGCACATCTTTTCTGGTTTTGCCCTGTACTGCACAACTTCTGGACCTCAATTTTTGAGTTTTTCTCGACAGTCTATACCAGAGACATTCAACCATGCCACAACCTGTCCATCTTTGGATGCTCTGCAGAGACTTTCAAGTGGTCGTGTGATATCCAGATTGCTCTACATTTAGGGATGGTGGTTGCTAAAAAACGGATTCTCCTCACATGGAAGTCTACCTCACCACCCTGCTTCTTGCATTGGCTCAAAGACATGCTGTATGTTTTACAAATGGAACAATTGCATCTGCATAAACCCAACACACGGAGTAAATTTGAGAGAGTTTGGGGACCTTTTTCTGGCAAAATGTACCATTAACCCGTCGTCATAGGAGGGATTTGGGGAGCCTAAATTTAGACCTCGTTACACAAAGTATTCACCTATGTCACCTTACCTCACTTCTGAGTTGTTACCTTGGTGATAACAATTTTGAAACACTATTTATGTATCTCTATGAACTGGCAGCACTGTTTTTGTTTATTTGGTTATTAATGTTTGTTTGTTTATCTTTCTCTCTGCTATTACTTATCTGTATCATTGATTGTTTAATGAAGTGTGTTTCAATTAGTATTGTATGGTGCTCTGTTTTCAACATATTTGACTTTGTAAAATCAAAAAACTATAAATAAATTAAAAAAAAAAAAAGATTCTAGATCAATCAGATCTTATTTGCAGGTGTCTTCTGATAGACTTTGCCAACTTTTACGGTTGCACCTGTTAAGAAACATATAACAACTACTTAATGGTAGCTAATAGCTCCAACAGCCTATAAGCTTCACCATGAGAATTTTGACAAGTTGATTTCTTTATAAGGGTGTATTTCAGGTAGAAACAAGCTCCAAGACCTCCAAGAGACACATCTGTTAAAGCTTGAAAGTAAACATTTCAAATCATCCTCACCACTCTCCTCTCTCCCCGCCAGCTCCTGACGTACCTGTTCTCCAAAGAGAACACCATCTGGGACTCATCCTTGGACCAGGTGTGCCCTGATAACATGAACAACCCGCTGTCCCACTACTGGATCTCGTCCTCGCACAACACGTAAGGACACAAGCCTCCGTAGCTTTCTTTCACGCATTTCATCACGTCAAATGAAAGCAGCTGGAATCAGGCCTTGGGAACATGCAAGTCTGCCATCCTTTCCCCTTAAGTCTCTAACCAAAGAGGGCTTTTGAACTCTCCCCATATATCAGATAGAAGTGTATAATTTAACAATCATGTTCCAGAATGAGACTCAGGCGTTTATTTTGGAGGGAAATGTTTTTTTCCTCCAATAGAAAAGTGTGTGAAAGGCAGTTGAAATGATAACCTTCTGTGCGAGATGTGAAACAATACTCGTTGGAGCAGCGGTATGAAAACTTCCCATGCTGCTTTGATAAGGTTTGAATTGACAGACTGAAAGTGTTTACGGCGGTCAACAAAAGAAGGGGGAACCCTTTTGATATGGCAGTGCGAATGTGTTTATACTACCACCATAGTGTGTATGTGTTTACGATGGAGTCCCTTAAGTGTGAATCCTTTGAAAGACTGGTTCAGTGGGAGCGTGTTTGTGTGTTTACAATACACGCATACTTTGACCGAACATGCTTATTTTTAGCTACCTGACGGGAGACCAGTTTTCCAGTGAGTCGTCCCTGGAGGCGTACGCACGCTGTCTGAGGATTGGCTGCCGCTGCATTGAATGTGAGTAAACACACACACACACACACACACACACACACACACACACACACACACACACACACACACACACACACACACACACACACACACACACACACACACACACACACATGCAGTTTTACCCCCATAAAGTCAAACATCCCCACTTGACTTTACACCTCATAATTAACTGTCCAACCCCGGTTTCTTATCCATTGCAGTTCTACTTTAAAAGCAGCTGCCACACCCTCACCCACACACTCGAAACACACACACACTTCAAGTTACACAACAGAGCTGCACATAGCCCTTACACCCGACCCTTGTCAAGCAGGTTCCCATGAATAGGTCTGACTTACAGTGGGTTAAAGGGTCACAGTACCTCAAACAAAAGTAAACAATCATGACGTCAACTTTTTCTCTTCAAGTTCAACCGCCACAAAGCTCCCCTGAAGTTGCATAATACATCTGCACACCCAGTCATCTTTTATGTTGATTTTTCTTAAAGTCACATTACCTGTTTTTTATTTCCAGTGGACTGCTGGGATGGTCCAGATGGAATGCCAGTGATCTACCACGGACACACTCTTACGACCAAAATCAAGTTTTGTGATGTTTTGAACACCATCAAAGAGCACGCCTTCGTCACGTCCGAGTGAGTCTCCACGAGTGTAGCCCGTTTCTTTTCGCAGCTGCCAGTGGCGATCTGAATAAATGATAAGAGATGACAAAGATACAGCAACATGATATAATGTGGACAGACTCGTGACATCACTTGCGATTGTTATGAGAAATTGAGATTAGAAGCTCAACCCGCAGCACAGATAACTAAGGAATTTCTCTTGAAGTTGCGACTCCCAGCATTCTTACCTGTGTCCTTTCCACAGCTATCCCATCATCTTATCCATCGAGGACCACTGCAGCATCGTGCAGCAGAGAAATATGGCCACTCAGTTTAAAAAGGTGTTTGGAGACATGCTGCTGACCAAGGCTGTGGATATCGCTGCAGATGGTTTGCCCTCACCCAACCAGCTCAAGAGAAAGATCCTGATCAAGGTCAGGAACCTCCTTTTTTTTTCTCTCCATATTTCATCTGCACAAAAAGTATGAATATGCTTCATTTATAGTGCTCTGATTATGTAATGTTTGTGATTGTCTATTGCAGCATAAGAAGCTTGCAGAAGGCAGTGCCTACGAGGAGGTGTCAACCTCAACTCCCTACTCTGAGAACGACATCAGCAACTCTATCAAAAATGGCATTCTGTACCTGGAAGACCCCATTAACCATGTAAGCAAGCTGACTGTGTGTGAAGGATTCTTCCATGTGTTTTTTTTATTTTCATAATATAAACACAAAGACACAAAACCATCTCAATATTATATCTGGATCTGTTGATTCGTAGCTTCTTTCCATGATCCTTATAGAAGATCAAAGTCTTCTCGCCCACTTTGGCTAGCTTTTAGAGCGACACATGGATCCTCTAAATATTTAATGGCAGCCATTTAAACCAACTGTCTCCCGTCCTTCATCCTCTCTCCCTCTCTCTTTCCCCCCCAGGAGTGGTACCCCCATTTCTTTGTCCTGACCAGCAGTAAGATCTACTACTCAGAGGAGACCTCCAATAACCAGGGTAACGATGATGAAGAGGAGCACAGAGAGGTCAGTAGCCCTGGTGTGCTGCTGATATACATGCACATGACAGTGATTTGCCCTGATTTTGAAAGTTGCATATGTGCCCATAATCTTTCAATCATCAGGAACTACACGTCAGAAATACAGCATTTAAAATAGCTGACTTCTCCCTTTCCTCTCTCATCTCTCAGGTGTCTAATGGTATGGACCAGCATGTGACAGAGAAATGGTTCCACGGGAAGCTGGGTGCAGGGCGGGATGGGCGGCAGATAGCCGAGAGGTTACTGTCTGAGTACTGCCTGGAAACCGGAGCTCCTGACGGCTCCTTCCTGGTCCGAGAGAGCGAGACCTTCGTCGGAGACTACACTCTGTCTTTCTGGTATGGTGCACAAAAACTGAAACCCTTTGCACAGACTTTGACAGCATTTTTTGGACAGTTCTAAACATCTTTGATATTTATTGTAAGTGAAAAGGTCAGTTAGCGTGTGGTAGTAAACCTCTGTCACCAAGTCTGTTAAGCAGGGTTAACTTCAGCCAATTGACAACGTCACATTTTCTGATCAATCAATGTCATTTTCTCCATGATTGATTTGAACTGGGTTGTTGTCACGGCCTGAAGTGGGACTGTTTACCTTCTCACAAAGGGCTCTGTATGAGTCGAGATACTTCAGAGCCAATCAGTGTGTTTGTATGTTACAGTCAAGGTATGGAAACAATGGTTAATCAATCAGAAGGCATTATCTTATAAGATAAAGATGCTATGGTGTTTGCCAGTATGAAAGCGTACATTTTTTTGTCATCATAATCTGTAATCAAACTTCTAGAGGATGAAGTTGTCATTTTAATCGTTCATCTTTCTTCCTCTCTGCACCAGGCGTTCAGGTCGGGTGCAGCATTGTCGTATCCACTCTCGTCAGGAGGCAGGCAGCCCCAAGTTCTACCTGACTGACAACCTTGTGTTCGATACGCTCTTTGCCCTGATCAACCACTACCAGCAGGTGGCACTGCGCTGCAATGAGTTTGAGATGAAGCTGACGGAGCCGGTGCCTCAGACCAACGCTCATGAGAGCAAAGAGTGAGTATCGAGCGGCATCTTTAGAGAAGAGACAGAATGAAGTATTATTATTTGCTTAAGAAACTTCAGCTTTATTGTATTTCCTTTTATAACGCTTTATACCTACAAATAAATAAACAACCTGATGCCCTCATCCAGAGAAAACACTGTGGGAAGTAAAGGAGTTTTATCACTTTGATTATTTTTCATCTACCTATGTGTTGTTGTTGTTTGTCCCAGGTGGTACCATGCAAACCTGTCCAGGAGCCATGCTGAGAACATGCTGATGAGGGTTCCTCGTGATGGAGCTTTCCTTGTGAGGAAGAGGGCAGAACCCAACTCATTCGCCATTTCTTTCAGGTAACTTTGCCTGTTTAACTGTCAGCTATGTGACGTTTTTTAACCTTTAAGTCCAAAAGGTTCTATAATGTGTTCCAAAAAGTTTTTGATATTAAGTCTGTGGTTTTCAACACAGGGCAGAGGGAAAGATAAAGCACTGCCGGGTGCAGCAGGAGGGTCAGACTGTGGTGCTGGGCACCTCCGAGTTTGACAGCCTTGTAGACCTCATCAGCTACTATGAGAAGCATCCTCTGTACCGCAAAATGAAACTGCGGTATCCCATCAACGAGGACACACTGGAGAAGATCGGCACTGCTGTGAGCATCACCAAACTATCAATGGCATACATATGAAATATTATTAGACCTTTTTCTGAGTTAGAAATGTAAAAAACAAAGTGAGACATCTTCTGAACACACAATCTGTCGTCCAATAGGAGCCAGACTACGGGTCACTGTATGAGGGCAGGAATCCAGGCTTTTACGTAGAGGCCAACCAAATGCCGACATTTAAGGTGAGTGTTAAGAGAGGGAAAATGAATCTGTGGTTGAATTTTCACTTTTTGACCTGCTTAACTTTCTGTTTTGTCTTCTCAGTGCACAGTGAGAGCCATGTACGAGTACAAAGCCCAGCGTGACGACGAACTCTCCTTCACTAAGAACGCCATTATCTCTAATGTGGACAAACAGGAAGGAGGATGGTGAGTGACCCGCATTACATTTTATTCAGGAAGCAGCTCTTAATTATCCATTTAGACGAATCATATTTGACTTGTGATGGGGTGAATTTTACCGGATGGGGCTGTGTTATTAAATTGATTTAATGCTTACATCATTTTAAAGCTACTGAGTTATTGACAATAGCAGAACCACATCCTCCTTTCTTCTGCGAAACACTTTTTTTGTTTGTTGCTCAGGTGGAAGGGCGACTGTGGGGGGAAGAAGCAGCTGTGGTTTCCTGCAAACTACGTGGAGGAGATCAGTCCATCAGCGGCGGAGCCTGACAGAACTGTAAGGATCAATCCCATAAACTTGAAGAGCTACTACAAGTCATTTGTATCCATTAAATGTGATAGAGACATGTTCATAAAATGGATAACGGCTTTGATAATAACCGCTGTCCTAATCTGTTTTCTCTCCAAAGCAGGAGATGACAGAAAACAGCCCTTTGGGAGATCTCCTGAGAGGAAGTGTGGACGTGTCTTCCTGTCAGATTGGTGAGTGGGCCCTCCGCTTCCTGTTCGACTGAGAGCTGCAGGGCTACAGAACAGGCCGTCACCTTGCCACAGGGCAACGTCTTCCTCTAGCTGTCATATGCATGCACATAATCTCTGCTATGAAGGTAAGTATGTTGCAAAATACACAAGCTTGTAGACTTGATGTGAGAACCTGCGGAATATGATTTGAAACCTTGAGGATCAAAAATCTTATATTATCATTTTTCACTTGTAAAAAAAATTCACACACTTGAACTGAATTTGAAGTTACAGAAAAAAAATAACTACATGGGAACTTGTGGAAAAAATGAGAACTTGTATTTTGAAAATACGCCAAACGGACGCCACCATAACTTTACATTTTTAATAATACATTATTGGAAATGTAAAGTTATAGTGGCATCTGTTTATTGACTGCTCAATCATAGTGCCAATCTACCAAAGCGTAGCTTTTGGAGTAAACTTTTCCTGGGTAGGTGAGCCATGGTGCTTCGTCTTCTAATTAGTTAACCCCTCACCCCACGTCTCACCCTCCCTACCACCATCACCGCCCCCCACAGCTACAAGTGCAAGTTTGTTTTGCAACACATTATCGCAAGAAGTGTTGCAAAAGTCAAGCATGCAAATTTGTCTCTTTTTGAAATGTGTGAAAACACATTTGTGAAGTTACAGGGATGATTCGAGAGGTTGTAATCACCCAGTTGTGGTTGTAAATATCATTCTACACGTGTGAATATTTTTTGTGTGACTTCACATTCACAGTTGTATGAATATTTTGTACTAGTGAAAATTTTCAAAATTCACACTTTTTCCACAAGCTCCCATGTAGTTAGTTTTTTTCTGTAACTTCAAATTCAGCTCACAAGTATGTTTTCATTTTTCACTTTGCAAAAAAATTCACACACTAGTTCAGATTTTTGATCCACAAGTTTTCAAATCGTATTCTGCAGGTTCTCACATCAAGTCTACAAGCTTGTGCATTTTGCAACATATTTACCTTCACACCTGCCCTCTTTGTTATAACTCCACAATTGCAGACGGCTGTTCTCATTGTAACATTTTGCCCTTATCAGCTGTTTCAATCATTTCACTCATTCTTTCCTATTTGTATTTTATCATGAATTTGCTTCTCTCACAGAACTGTATCCAGTCATGTATTGACATCCTGCAGCTCAGTTAATACACCCCCATTAGTGTTGGCGCATGCTGCTATGCATTGTTGTGGCCTCAAGTAACCATTGTTGACACCTGGGCCTCTGCCTTTGTGTGGCTCGTTGGCTCCATCTAGTGGCAGTATCTGGGAATTTCCCCATGTCTTGAACACTGTTCTAAGGCTTCGTCTGCGTGGTCACTGCCAGAAGCCTTTGATTCACTGTGGAGAAAGTGATGACGCTGAATCTGGGGCTGGCTGCTGTTAGTTTTGCAAATAACTTGGCTTTTATGCCCAGTCGCTATGCTCAAAGTTGAAATTATTTCAGTTTCAACCCTGTTCACTGTGACTTTTTGAAAGCATGTGATCACAAACAAGAAGTTTTGTTTTTCGTCTATAAAAGTAATAAATGTTTTGTCCATACTTTAAAGCAGGGGTGTCAAACATACAGCCCACGAGATGACTCTGCAAAGCGAAAAAAAATACAGAGAAGACCATAACTGCAATTTTTCAATCAAAGTAACTAATATTTTAAATGGATCCTCTGGGGGTCGCATAAAATCAAAGTGGAGCACACCTGAATGGCGCTCCAGGTCTTTCTTTCCTCAAAGTGAAGAAAAAGAATACTTGCTGTTTGCATAATCCAGCTTAAATTCATAAAGACTTTTTAGAGCACTTCATGATAGAATTAGCACTAAAGTTTAGACTTTAGACTTTAGACTTTATTGTCCCCTTGGGGAAATTCTTTTCCACAGCACCTTCCTGCATTTCCATAGACATAGACAAACATATAACATACGCTGTAGGCTCAACAAACTGTCCACAAAGACATCAACACTCACATGAGGTAGGTGTTTAGTGGATGTGTGATGTCCTGTTCTATTGAGGTTGCGATGCGTGTGATGGCCCTGTGGTTTAAGTCTGTGAGGTTTGGTGTGGGGAGACCGATTATTTTAGAAGCTGTGGTGGTGATGCGTGTGAGTTTCGGCCTTGATTTTAACAGATAACATGTTGAAGGAGCAGGTGGAGCAGTAGAGGAGGATGGATTGAGTCGAGTTTACGTATATGTAAACTTGTCACAGCAGGAGCTGTGGATCCACAATCTAAGAAAGGAACCACATATTTTGCACTTGCCTACCATACATGTGAATGCGTCATAGGTGCACTCCGTCACTACTAGCATGGTAGCACTAAAACACAACAGCTGTTTTTGTAAAAAAAATTGGTAACTAAATGTGAAGATTTACAGAATTGTATCTTAGAGTTTACATTATTCATAGGTTATTGTTATAATTTTACTGGTCCGGCCCACTTCAGATCAACTTGGGCTGTATGTGGCCCCTGAACTGAAATAAGTTTGACACCCCTGCTTTAAAGGTTTGATTTGTGTACGTATAAATAATCTCATGTCTCATTCTCACTCTTCTATGTATTTCCCTTTTAGTCGTGCGCCCTGATGGAAAGGGCAGCAGGCCTTACGTCTTCTCCTTGGTGCCGAATACCTCTATGCGGACGGGCCCGGTGCTGGACGTCGCCGCCAGCAGCCAAGAAGAGCTTAAGGAATGGGTGTTCAAGATCCGTGAAGTCACCGTAACCTCAGAAGCCAAGGTAAAAATAGATGTATACATACTGTATATGTCATGACTGAAATAATAGAGCAGGATTGATTGCATGCTCATGCTACATTGACAGCTGAAGGGGCGAGTCATGACATGAGTTCTCTCTGTAATGCCCATAAACTATGTATATAGAAGCAGTGAATGCAGACTCACAGTTACACATAGTTTTGTATAGTACCACGACTCAAACAGCTGTTGTTGTTTAAGAGATTAAGACTTCAGGGGGCTTAGGTGTCCAACTTAATTTTGTTGTGCATGGTATTGTTGCATTTAAAGCTTGTGTCTGTGTCTCCAGCTGGAGGAGGGGAAGATGATGGAGAGGAGGAAGAAGATAGCACTGGAATTATCAGACCTGGTCATCTACTGTAGGCCTGTGCCTTTTGATGAAGACAGTAAGAATGATTCAAACACCGTTAATATGCTGTTTTCTTGTTGATTTTGTACATCCAACGTAACACAAACGGCACATATGTCAAATATTTACTCAGATAAGTCATCAGTGTCTTCTCTCTGTGCGTCCTGTAGAGATTGGCACAGAGCGGGCCTGTTTCAGAGACATGTCATCCTTCCCTGAGACTAAGGCTGAAAAGTACGTCAACAAGATCAAGGGGAAGCGGTTCCTGCAGTACAATCGGCTACAGCTGTCCAGAATCTACCCCAGAGGACAGAGACTTGACTCCTCCAACTATGACCCTCTGCCCATGTGGCTCTGTGGCTCCCAGCTGGTGGCACTTAACTTCCAGACAGCAGGTCCCTACCTTTTTTGTTCATGCTCATAAAAACTATTCAAGATTGTTCTGTTATTATTTTTTCACACCACTCTCTTTTTTCCCCACGTGCAGACAAGCCCATGCAGATGAACCAGGCTCTGTTCATGTTAAATGGAAGAAGCGGCTACGTCCTTCAGCCGCCCATCATGAGGGACGACAACTTCGATCCTTTCGACAGACACACATTACGAGACCTCGATCAAGTCACTTTAGAGATAGAGGTATAGTAATAAGATGATCATCATGCCATAGTATTAGAGTTTCTTAAGTCTGAGGTGAAAAAAAATAGCAACAAGATGCAAAGATGCAGATAAAGTGAAAGGAACAAGTGCATGTTTGTGTTCCTGAAACACAGAGAAGATGATTATAGTTGATTTGGCCAGTTTGGCAACAAAGTCAACTGCAGGAGTGTCAGCAGCAGCAGCAGTTATGATACGCTCTCATGGAGGCAAATTAAGGCACTTTACAACACTCGGCTCCTGATTGCTGCAATTTTCAGTCAAACTCTGATAAGAGTCATACCTCAAATTAAACCTGAATACACAGAAACATATTTATGGATACAGTTAGACTTACATCTGCCAGGCGATATCACTATCTCGTGCGACTTTAAAATAAAAACTGTTAAGAATAAAAATAAAACTCAGTCAAAAGCGAGACCAAAAAGGTAGGTTTTGAGTTTGCTTTTGAAAATATTTATGCTCCGTGCAGCCCTCAGATCTTCAGGTAGGGTGTTCCACAGGCGTGGGCTATGATGATAAAAGGCTGCCTCACCTTGAGTCTTAGTTCTTACTTTTGGTACCATTAAAAGTCAACTACCTGAAGACCTGAGGGCTCCCCCTGGCTGATATGATAAAAGCAAATCTGATAAATAAGAAGGGCCAAGACCATTAAAAGATTTAAAAACCAATAAAATAATCTTAAAATCTATTCTAAAAGACTAACACGACTCCATGTCAAAGTTAGACTGAGTTTGCATCTATGACTCCCATCACAAACTATCCCCACATCAAAGATGCTGAAACAAGTGATGAGGCAAGATTTAAAGGAGTAATCTGTAATTTTTTCCCTCTGAAGGTTTTGGGCGCTCGGCACCTTCCCAAACACGGACGAGGCATCGTCTGCCCTCTGATTGAGATCGAGGTGTGTGGGGCAGACTATGACAGTGCCAAGCAAAAAACAGACTCAGAAGGTGAGTGCCGCGCAACATTTAACCTTGAGTGTGTTTGCCAGTAACGTGACAACGCTGCCAAAGCTGAAGGAATGGGTGCTAACTGTTTACTGGATACATTACGCTTTGGAAACTTCCTGTCTGGTCCTGGAAAAACAGGAAGTTGTACAAACAACAAAGCCATGTGTTGGAATACAAAGAGAAGCCATCGGATGTAGTTCTGGCTCAGCTCCCATCACGTTTCAAATCGCTTATTTTAGCCATAAGAGTGTATTATTAGAGGGCAAGGTCAGACTGGTTTCTTTACTGGTTTATTGCTGTAACTCTTTCTTAAATTGCGATTGTGTCGCAGAGATTTTCAGTATTTTCTTCACCATTCAGACATCTATACGGTGGTATGCAAAGCCTTTATACCCCATATATTCATTACTTTGAGTAGTTTTCTGGACTGTGTACTAGCGTTAATGGTTCTTTCCAGCACTTTGGTTCATCCAGCAAAAGGAGCCATGAGCAAAGTGAAAAAAGAAAGATAGAAAGACCTTGACAGAGGTTTTATGTTAGTGCAACCATCCTGAAATTGTAGTGTAGGTTAAATCTAAGTGTTGTTACAGAGCTGTCTGCTGTTACGAGAGGAAAGTCATGCATACACATTGTAAAAAAAAAAAATGTTATTTCTCTATCTCAATCTCTTTTGTCTGTCTCTTTTCTCCAGCCGATAACGGCCTGAACCCCACGTGGCCCCGCAAACCATTCCAGTTCTCAGTGGGCAACTCTGCTTTCGCCTTCCTGCGCTTCGTGGTTTACGAGATTGACATGTTCAACGACCAAAACTTCCTGGCTCAGGCCACATTCCCCATTCACAGCCTGAAGACAGGTACACACAGCATCCCAGACATGACAGTCAGTCCTGTGCCTCATCAGCTCTGTACTAAAAACCTCTGGTCTCCCCTTTCTTTGTATGACACCAGGTTACCGGTCTGTACCTCTGAAGAACAGCTACAATGAGGACTTGGAGTTGGCCTCTCTCTTGGTTCACATGGACATGATCACAGGCAGGGTGAGAATTTTCTTTGTATTTTTCTTGATAACATTTCAGATGTTTTTAATATGAATTAACACTGAAAGAATGTGTCAGGAAAAAGGCTTAAACTGTGGAAAAACTAAAACTAAAACAACTAAGTTGTTAAAAATGCACGTTGTAATAAGAGCTACTGAAGCGTACTGCGTTGACATGTGAAAAAAAATTCTGCACTTTTTTTGTGAATTATTTAGTTAATTATCTCAGAATTATGAGAAAAGTTTTTGTAAATAGAAAATAAGAAATCTGCTCTGTTTTTCTGAATGAACAACATACCTCTATAGTAAAATCACAATGCACGTCAAGGCCACACAAGGAAGTAAACATGCCCTGGTTGTTCAGTTGAATCCAGTTTTATTCTGCTCTGGGTTTAAGACATTGGGAGATACTAGTGTCTCTAAGTAACATAGATGGTATTGTTTTTGTTTTTTTTTAAACTCTATTTATTGATTTTCACATAGAAAAACTATCACATCCAAAATAAGAGGTTGGTACATTTTCCTTTTTTTTGGAACAAAGAAACACACAGATGACATAGGAAATACAAAAAACAAATAACCCCCCACCCTGACACATACTCCCTCCAGATTAACTAGATAGAACTCCAAAAATGGAGAACATAAGACAAAAAGCAAGTATAATAAAGATAAACAGATGAAAGCAATAATCTAAACATAGTAAGACACACAATGGTGATGCTCAGTCTAAAGACACACAGCAAGCCGAGCGATCAACACGAGATAAGAAAGAGTCCCAGATTCTTTTAAAGATATGAGCCTTTCCGCTCAGGGTCAGCCGAATCTTTTCAAGTTTAAGAAAATAAAGTACACTCTTAATCCAGCTTGAATGGGTAGGTGGGACAGAGGACTTCCAATTCAACAATATCATCCTTCTGGCCAACAGTGTCGTAAAGGCTAACCTGTCTTTCTTGGCTGGAGAAAGAACAGATAGAGGAGGAGACATACCAAACAAAACAGCATTAGGGACACATAGATGGTCTTGTGTTTAGCTTGTCAACTTTGCGCAGGCACCTGAGGACTCTGCAGCTGTTTAGACGTAAGGCCTGTTCTGAGAAAACAGACTGGATTTTTTTATTTTTTTTATTTTTAGATATATTTTTGGGTCTTTTTTCGCCTTTATTGGATAGGACAGCTGAAGAGAGACAGGAAATGTGGAGAGTAGAGAGTGGGGGAAGACATGCAGTGAATGGTCAACCGGCCAGGAGTCGGACCGGCAACCTCTGCGACGAGGATTATAGCCTCCATATGTGGGACGCTTAGACCGCTAGGCCACTAGCGCCCTGGATGTTTGTTTTTTTTTCGGAAAATAAAATAAACACATAATTCCGAGATAATTAACTTGTTAATTCAGAAAAACAGAGCAGATTTATTTTTCTCATGTGAATGCAATACGCTTCAGTAAAGAGCACATGCACATTGTGATTCTTTCTTTTGCTATGTATAGAAGTGAGTTAGTCACAAGTCAAATATACATTAGCTAGATTGGCTGCTTTCTCATTTTGTCCAGAGTGAACGCTCAAATTAGAAGTGGATGATAAAGTCTGAATCAGTATTTCCTAGATTTTATGGGATGCTGTGATTGTTGTGCCCCAAAAAAAATACTTCTCAGCAAACTATTTTAAAAAAGTTGAAATAAAATGCTAGTTTCTTCAAGGTTTATTTTCTGTGTAATATTATAAATCAACTGTGAATGATTGGAGTGGGTTTTTTCACAATGAAGCCATCTATCGGCTAAGTATGCACATTTTTCTGACATCACTTTTGGTTGATACTGTGTCCAGATACAGAATTTTGGTGCATCCAAAAACCTGTTTAATAATGTTAAATGAGTTTATCTTTATAAATTAGTTCAACACTGTCCTCCCTGGTATTTTTGGTGCTCCACTGTTATGAAAGCACAGGATTAAACCTCTCTTTCCAAACACTCCTGGAACACCACTGATACTATTATTAACAGCGCCTCTGATTGGTTGAAAGTAAAGAACACAGCCTCTGATTGGTCAATCGCCTCAACACAAAGCTCCAGGAAGTGGCAGGAGTGGATTGCTAAGGGTTTTCATCATGGATAAATAATCACAAGAAGACCTCAAGCATTTGATTTATCATTCTGAATTAACATCATAGGGTTTGCATTAGGAGTTGTAATTGGAAGCTGGAGTAGGAAGAATCATGGCTGAGCTCTCTTGAAAGTGGAGCAGCTGTCTGCTTCACTGCAAAAACTCAGAAAGAGTCCAGAGTTATCAAAAACACAATATATCATACCCTATGATGTTTATACATCTAAACATACCTATGGAGATGGACACTTTGAATACCATAGGAGTTAATTTGGTGATATACATGTCAACATTTATGGGGAAATAGGATGATTGGTCAAATTTGCAGAAAAGTTGCAGGGATCGGCCGAAACTGCGACATCACATTACAGTATTTCTCAATTGCTAAAATACATTTCTTGACATCCACCACGCTTTTCTCAACAATATAAGCCCAAAACCCAATCTTCAAACTACATTCACCTAGGAATGGGTACCGAATTCGGTACTTTTATAGGTACCGACCGAATTCCGTCGGTACTACCGAGTACCGATTCATGTAAAATCAAACGGTACCATGTTTCGGTACCTGAACGCATCATTGTGACTGTGAGGGAGTTGAAGAATAGGCGATTTTTCCAGACTTTCGCCCTGTAATAAAGTCAGAGACTGGTCGGGTGGACGACTCTGCTCTCTGCATCTGTGTGAGAGCGCGCCAAACGGAGCCCGCAGCTGACGGGCGCGCGCACTCAGCGCGAGGCAGAGCTGAGGGAAGATTAAGTTTATTTTTTACAGTCTATGGTTGAGACGGACCCTCTGGCTCCGACTACCTGCCCTGTTTATAACCGTTCCTGTGTGCGTGAATGCCCAACAAGTAAGTTGTGTGTCCTGTTATTATAAAGAGACGGAGAATTGATTTTTCCCCGTCCGCATGCATTCACGTGAGTTACTTGATAAACTCCAGAAAGAGCAATTAGACGTCACGAGCACGTGTCAGCTTATATATCTAATCACCTATATAATCCTGTTTCTGTTCATTTCATGTTAAATTAAATAAATACGTTAAATTAAACAAATTTGAGATGTTATTCTTTTTAAATTAAGATTTATTACCATATAAACACACAAAAGTACCAGAAATTGGTACCGTTGAGTACCGGTACCGATTCCCAGGTACCGGGTATCGGTACCGTATCGGTTCAAATGTGAAAGGTACCCATCCCTACATTCACCAAACCTCTGACTCTTCCTGCAAAACCAAACAATTTTGTCAGATCATACCCCAAGTCAATCAAAATAAAAAACAATACTGAGCAGTCATTACACACTACATCAAAACATTTAAAACACAATGCTCAGGACATGAAGTTGTAGAAATAATGTTTATTGTTCACAGTAGGCTAAATTAATTTTGTACACAAAAAAAAAATCCTCTTTGAATGTAGCACCTGTATACAGTCAAAATAAAGTGACAAAAAATATAAATGATAAGAACATGGTCTATCCAAGCAGCAACCTCCGGTCTGAAAATATGAGTCCAATGCGGAAGTGCTAAAAACTGCAGTTCATCAAGGATCCACTTGAGGCTGGCTCCGGAGGTACCGGGGTGAATTTTTTCTAACGCAGCAATTTCGAAGATATTGAGATTACGAGTCCTCCAATGAGAGGCACAGCTGACTTGATTGACAGGCGGGAACACTGCAGCTGTTGGCTAGGAGGCTCAAACCCTGCCTCTTTATGTCACAATCGCTTGACAGCAGCAATTTGGCTGCTGCCGACGATTGGCCACAAAACAGTGCTTCAGAAACAGATGGGTGACGTCACAGATACTACGTCCATATTTTATACAGTCTATGGGTCTATCAAATTAGCTTGGATTTCATCAGAAGTTACTGTTCTTTGTCTTTCTCGATTTCGCTCCCCTCCTCTTCCTCCTCAACCACCTCTTACTTCAACTCTTCCTCTGCCTCTCAGATTATTTCTGTCCATTGTACAACCTTCAACAACCAGCGCTCTCTGAACTGGCTTATATTGGTTTCCTCACATCATTAGCCACCAGTGTGATCAGTTTTGAGTCGTCGTGTTTAAGCTGTGACACCTATGCTTCAAATGTGTTGAACTTTCGCTTCCTGTGCTTACCATTATGCAACACAAGTGCATCACATAGTGAGTGAGAATGTGTTTGCAAGTTGTGTCTAACAGGTGTGACTGATTCAATACATGGGTTCAGGCCGTTAAGAAATCTGGATCAGACAATAGGGTTTAGTGTTTTAGCGATTGCGAAATACTGTAACAGTGTGTGGGTTACTTTCTGTGAGTTCTCTTAATCACAACAACGCAACTTGTTAAAGGGACTGCTTTAAGTTTTTGTCAAAACGTCAGCTCTTGATTTAAAATAAGAAAACTATATGTTGACTCTTGGAGTGACGTCTCTCCTTCTTGTCCTCTTAGGATGAAAATGGCGAGGTTCTGAGCCCTTTTGTGGCGGTCGGCTCCACGCCAGTGACAGCAGCAGTCCAAGTAGGACGGGAGCGTGTGGGGGACCTCAGCTCGGTGTCTTCAACTTCCTCCAACATGTCTCCTCTACCCCAGTCGCCTGCCCAAGCCATGGCCTACAGAGGCAGGGAGGGCTCCTTTGAGTCCCGCTACCAGTCCCCTCTAGACGACTTCAGGGTGTCCCAGGAGACGCTGTTAGACCACATGGACGCGTCTAACAGGAGGTAAATATGATGTGTGTTGGATTTTTGTGTTTCTCAGACCTGATCCGATGTGGTGTTTGTACGATTCTAGACATCCTCCCGTCTTTGTCTTTACCTCAGGATGCTGCGGAGGACCAGAGTGGGCGGAGAGAACCGCGTCTAAATCCAGGCCAATCAGGATGAATTTCTGTCGCACCCCCACCCCCACACCCCTCCCACCCTTCCCACCAGTCGCCTCTCCCAGTACTGATGATGTCACTGACTGCTGTGAACACTGTTTCCATGGAAACGCCCACCACCGCTTTGGCCTACATTTTAGGCAGCTCTTTCTCCCTCCATTCTCCAACTGCCCCCCCTCCTATCCCTCTCCATCCCTTTCCTCTCTCCTTCACTCTCCTCCTCTCCTACCTCCCTCCCTGCCGCCCAGCCTCCTTACTACTCGCCTATCTAGAAGGAGAGACTTGGACATAAAAGAAGAGGGAGGGGGGGGGGGGGGTCACGGGGGGGGGGGGACTCTGAGAGGAAGTGGACGCTGTGGACAGGAAGAAGAAACGGACATTCGCAGGAGAACAAAAACAAGGCTGAAAAAGTTCCAGCTCTGGACTGCTGGTTTGCGGGGTGTGCTGTCCTCAATGTGTTTTTAGGTTTGCACAACAGCTGAACAGTGTGAGGGCTGAGAGGAAGAGAGAGAGAGAGAGAGAGAGAGAGAGTTATAAAGGTATCAGTTTGAAACTGTTCCCCAGTTAGGTTTCTTCGCTCTTCTCTATTTGGCGTATATGAACATATGTATTTATTCCTGCTGTGCTGTTAGCCAGAGAACAGCAGCAGCTGACCTGCTCTCAAAGAGCTCCTGTCTCCATGTTTTTAATTATTATAATTATTTAAAACCTTTAAACATTCATAATGTGACTTTACTTCTTCTTTTTTTATTTTTTATGTATATGTGTAAAACACGAGGGCTCTCTACGGCTATTTTTAATGTCTCGTTCATCTCTGCTTTGTGGAGGAAATAATGCACCTCCAGTCTAAGTCACACCCACAACCTGGAGGGGAATCGAACTCTTTCTTTTTGCAGACGTCATGACGGGGTCACAGCCTTTATGTGTTCGAAGCAGAGAGAGTAGGCAGCATCATGTGTTACGTCTGCATACACAAACACACACGTGTACACATGCACGCTACTTTTTTTTTTTTCTAACTTACATTCCTAAAAAAACTGCACATCATTCCACTTCCCTGCATTGCAGGAGCCTTTTACAAGCCAGTCAGACACATTATTCCCTTCTGTCCCCCCTCCATAGTCTTACAGTGTACTGATCGTGTCTATTGGGGATGGAACACCATGCTGTGTGATGAAACAGGACCAGGGATACATGTTGATGACTGTTGTTGCTTGCATCATCTACCAGTTTATGGCTGTTTCAACTTGTCATCAGAGAGACGGAGGATGAGTTACAAGGTTATGGCATAGAAACAGATATTTACAAATGTAGAAACATCTTCATTTTACAGGTGAGGTTGTGAATGTTTCAGATTTCTCAATGTGCTATACCACGGTTACAAAAATTAAGATTGTATTAGTTACACCATTAACTTTGCACCCCAGTGTTTTAATAATAACTCATGATTGAATATTGGATTTGAAATGTGGTTACTTTTAATTGCATTTCAACTTTTTAACAGAACTTATGGACCCTTGAATTCATGTTTTAAATTAGTTGAGCATAACCATAACTGAAACGGCTCTAATATTTCAATGAGTATGAAAAGTATAGCTGCTTGAACTTGGCATTTTTTGACAAGAATGTTCCGGTCGCAGGAGAAGTGTATTAGATTTCCTAAAACGTAGCTGCTTTTGTTTGCAACCCAGCTGTTAAAGGTTTTAAAATGTGTCTTCCATTGTTGAAGCGATTGTCAGGATTATAGACCAACAGTGACCAAGTGCAAAGAGCTGCATCGCTAGTGTGAAGCATAAAGTAAACACGCGGTTCATACCTCTGAAGTAACATGGACCCTTTTCATCAGAGCATCAGGGGTACACTGCCATGAAATTCAGCTAAATTGCGAACGCACTTGAGATTATTTTTGTGTGTGCCAGATGTTGCACAACACAGGCAAACTTCAGGCTCTCATTCTGGCTTCTTACAATAATATTCAAACTTCATATTTAAGATGTTGACGCCAGGTTCTCATTTCCTTTGGAGCTCTTGCAAGATCGTGTTAGGGAGGAGCCCACAGACTCTTAGCTGCAGATTTTGTGGCAGCAAAGTTCATGTTGCGGATTGATGACAAAGGTGCCTGGGTGGAGAGAGACAGAGAGAGGGGGGGGTTAAAGTGTGTCATAAAATCTCATGTTGAGCAAATGGTGTTATCTTTCCAAGTTAGTGTCAGAAACAGTATTTACTCCGCTCATATGTGAGGACTTTATGATGTAAACTCAGTATTTTCAGTCAGTGATCAACCACTGACGCACACGTAAGCCATAAGGACTTAACGTTGAGGTAAAAGCAGGGATGGGATGGAACACTTGAGGTCTTGATGAACATTTTTTAGCATCTTGTGTTTTCAACCTGATATTGATCCCAAAGCTTCCCTTTATATTACTTTTCACCCCCCTCCTGTAGTGGATGAATGGTCTTCTTAGTCCCCCCCTCCATTGCTGCATTGCTCTTATTACTGACCTGTCTGCTTATGTCTATGTGCCTCCATCTGTGTTACATCACATTAAAGCCAAATCATTCAAACAGCCCTTAAAGAACCTGCACGGCCACGCTGCACCCACACAGGTGTTGTCCTTTTATTTTGACTGATAACTCCACTGTTTGGTTTGTTGCACCTGTAAGAGAACGACAGCGTAGATTCCAGACAGCCTGTTGAAGGGTCTGATTAACTCAGAGCATCCATGTGGGTGTGCAAGGCCCTTAAGTCACGCCATTCATTTTTACTTTTTCAATCTTGTCCGTTTTTGTTCCCCATGGTGTCACTTACAAATCGCCTTTCTGTAATGTGCCTAAACTATGGAGAGGAAAAGAACTCATTTTAATTTTGCCTTTCATATGAAACATATTCAAGCCTGAAAGTAAATAAAATACTCACTGCTTTATACTAATTTCTTATTTTTGTGTTTGGTTTTTTTCACTGTAACTTCAAGAAAGAAGGAAGAAAATACTGAAAGGATAAATGAAAGATGTTACAAACCTGGCAGCAGGTTGACTGAATTGTTTTGGAGGTAAAACGAAAATCAACCAAAAATTCTGATGTTCACAACGTGTCTCCCCTCAAAAAGGCTGATTTTTTTGTTTTCTTTGTGTTATTTATTAATTAAGTCAACATCTTTTTTTTTTGAGGTAAAAGAAAAATTTTAAAAAGCAATCTTCAACCAAGAATTCAGATTTTCACAACGTCTCCCCTCTCAAAAAGGCAGAAATGTTTTGTTTTCTTCATTTTATTTGGAAATTAAGTCAAAATCTCAGAACAAGCTATATGAAGTGTTACTTTAAAGCTGCTGCTACAAACTTCTCGTTTGTATTGATTCTAGCGCCGCCTTGTGGACAAAGTGATACCTCTTATTTCTTGTCCTGTAAATGCAAAATTAGTGTCTTCAGACAATAACCTAATGCTGTTGTCTTTTAACATTTCGATTTATCACACAATGTGATTATTTGCCATGAAAACAGCCAAAAAGATGTGTTTCTAGAGCGAGATGTCAATCAACTGCTCTGACACCTACCCCCTCAGCACAGTTTCAGTGACAACAGAGAAAGTATTGGTGTTGTTGTGGATGGTCTTGTTTGCTTTTGAGGGTCATAAAGAGGCATCAGTATCAATTTCAGTCTGTTTCTCAGCCAGTTAAAAACTCCTCATAGTGCCTTTAAGCTTTAGGAAAGTGTCAATGTTGCTTTTTTATGCTATTATTAGCCGGGCCAATAAGAAGCAGACAGAGGAGAAGTCTGGGGTTAGTTAATTGATCTATAATAAAGAAATAAATATGAGAAATTTACAAAATAATCTTTATATGAACAAAGTATCTTTCTGGTTTATTGCCAAGATCATGCATAAGTGTTGATTTCAGCACCACCACTACCCGCAAAACCATACGACTCAAAGCCACATATTTATTACATTCTGTTTATTCTGCAAATACCACCTGTAAAAATTACATCAAGCCTAAGTATGGAACTCTGATAAAAGTTCACAGTTCTTTTACAGTTAAAGTTATGTTGTAGGAAAGTTCCATAAAAACAAATATACGTACACGTCGGCGACGTAAAGAAGCACTTGATGCTACAACACAAACCAGGTTTCGGACAGTCTACCAAAGTGTGAGTGTCGCTTGATTTTGTTTTTAGTTTGTTTCAACAACAGGGTGCTTGCCTTCTTTGGATGACAGACGTTTTTTTCTTCCAAACTGGACAGCTTAAGACCCATTTTGTCAAATATTATGTACAGCTAAAAACAGACAAAAAAAAAAGAACATCAGTGCTGAGTTTCACATTAGACACTATGAAGAGCCTAGCTAACATTTAAAGTAAGCTGCAAGCATGAAGTCAAAGTGTATGAGTGCAAGAAGGTGGGAGAAGGAGTATGAAGATGACACAATAGAAAAATAATTTGATTCACTTTAAGGCCTCGGCAAGCACCCTGTGAACTGTGCAGCTTTTCGTACCTTCAAAACAAACTTTGAACAGTTTAAATTCTGCACAGATCCATATTTGAGCCTCGATTGGTCGATAAGTGTCCAAACACAACCCTTCCCTCAAACTCCTGAAGAGCATCTGCTGAGGTCTCAATCTGGGCAACACTTCTCCTTCGTTCCCATGCTCATCTTTCTCCAAGTCTATTTTTTTTCTTCTTCTTTCTCCCATCACAGCAGGCAGATGGAGCAAACACAGCAGAGAAACGATGCCCCTCCCTCCACCACATCCACTCCTGCACTTCAGTCTGCGCTGGAACTTCCTTTAGAGGGGGAAAATGGCGGACAGGAGGCAAGTAGAGAAGGTGTGTGTAGCGAGGAGTTGACTCGACGGGGGAAAAATAAAGGCAGGGGAGTATGGGTTGGTAGTAGGATGGATGGATGGATTGAGTGGGGGGGGGGCGTTAGCTGCTTCAGCGTCCGTCTCACGTAGTGGGGGAGGTCGTGCCTACCTCTAGGGGTGTGAGAGAGGAGAAGGGGAGGGGAGGGATGGTTTTTTTCAAGGTCCGTCCAGTGATCCTGTTACAGCCGCATCTGCCGTCTTCTTCCTCAGACTGCCGACACAAAGACCACCTGCGTTGTGACCCCCCCTCTTTAGACAGTTCCTGAAGTAATTAAAGAAAAGAAATTAAAAATCCATCACCTTGACAACAAGCTCCACACGTACAAGTCTTGATGATTACACACAGTGTACCGGTGTGAGACGTGCATTCGCTTCAGTCACAGCACGCCTCTTTCCTCCTAACGATGATTAGCGCGTGTTCTGTGGTAATTACTACTCTCCATTCATCGCCTCAATTTAACAACACTTTTCTTCCCCCATCACAATCAAATACCTCATCATAAATTCACAAAACATATTAAAACCTGATTTCACATTATGATATAACTGGCTCAGAGATGAAAGAGTCTTTTAAATCAATTGAATGATTAAATAAAGTCATTCCAGCACTAATCAGAAAATCTATTTCAGTATTTTCAGGGCAGAAAAATCAGGATCTTTTTGAGTGTCTGTTCCAGTTTACAGATTGCTGATTTATTTTTGAAAATGGAGGAGTCAATCTTTGAGTTTTTGGACTGTTACTTTGGCAAAAAATGTATACCAAAGACATCCATCAGGGTCGATAAGATCAGAATGAAAGTATTGTGAAAGTCGTCACTACGCTCTCAACATGCAGGCCTGCTTGTCGTACCTAAAGTCTCTAAAAGTAGTATGGGAGGTAGAGCTGTCAGTTGTCAGGCACCTCTCCTTTGGAATCATCTACCAGTCAGGGTTAAGGAGGCAGAAACCCTCTCTACTTTTAAGAATCGTCTGAAAACGTTCCTCTTTGATAAAGCGAACCAGAAGCACTCTCCTACCGCAGGAACTTTACCCCGGAACTAGGGGCTTTATCCTTGAACTACGTGCGTTTCGACCAGAGGAACCAGGGTCTAAATTTAGTTCAGGGGTAGATAATCTCTCCCCTGAAAAGCCCCTGCTTGGGGGGTAGTACTTATTAAAGGTCCTGGGACTTTTCCTGGGACTTTCAGTTGAATGTAACGGTGTTTGTGGAGTTTACACAGTTGTTGAAACACAGAAGGATTTCCTGGGAATGCATACTAGTTTAGTTTTTTATTAAGATTTCAAAATATTATTTAATAGATTTTTTTCTCCATACGTCACTGTCCTGATTTGCACAATCTACCCGGGACTTCAGCCCGCAGTCGAAACGCAGACAACACTGAGGGCACAGAAACCTTTTAGTTCCAGGGAAAGTAGTTCTGGGGGCTATAAGACCCCGGAACTCTTGGTCGAAATGCACCTTAGGTTTAGGACCTGCTGTAGGCTTATACTGACACACTGGGGTCCTGTCTTTGCCCTCTCTATCCTTTATCTGCCCATCACTTACTCCAAAACTTCCTATCCCATTAAAGTTCCCAACCATAGACCTTTCTGGAGTCCCTGAGCTCCCTTGTCTTGTAGGTTCTTCTTGATCGCTGCCGTAGACAGCCTGCTGCTGTGGACGTACCAAACTAACTCCAGCTGCTACTGATATACAACTACTTCTATCCGTCTCACCACTATCATCTCTCTCTGTATCTCCCTCTGTCCCTCTTTCAAACCCCAACCCGGTCTCAGCAGATGTGTGTTTAACACGAGTCTGGTCCTGCTGGAGGTTTCTGCCTGTTAAAGGAAGTTTGTCCTTGCCACTGTAACTTGCTAAAAGCAGCAAAGTGCTCTTCTCATGGTGGATTAAGATGAGATCAGGCTGAGTCCTGCCTGTATTTTACTCTGTCTTGATGTTGGGCCTTTGTTAATAATGTAACATGCAACATGATCAAGACTCATCAACATATAAAAGACTACCTTCAGTAGGATTCACAGTCTTGTCAGCGTCGGCCTCCTCAGCCTCTGTAACCACACCGCACACCGACTGCTCCATTTTCTCCTCCGTCCCGCCTCCTGGCTGCGGCTCCAGAGGGGACGATTCTGTTCTTACTGGTTCATCCGCTGCATTGCCGTCAGCTACAACAGCAGCAGCAGTTTGTCCTGTTTGGTGCAAAGACGCCTTTGTGGAGAACCAATATCGCACCAAGTCTGCAGATAAACCACTCGCCTCGGCCAGTTCCTGCAGCTGGGGATGAAGAATAATCTGTATCAGTGTGATGCTACAAATCAGAGGACATGCTCTCCTGATATATTTCTGTTTTAGAGTTGATTTCAAAGACTTCCTGTAGTGGTTTAAGGTTCACTACAAGAGCTACCATTCTGACTACAACTGAAGATTACAGGGTGATTGTATGCTTGGAATGTTAAACAACATTGGACACCATTAGATATTATATAAATACAAACTAACACATTTTTAACATGTTGTAAGCTCTTATTCACTATGGTACCCATCTCTCTTGTGGGTTTGAAGGTTTACAGTGAAAAACTGAATGACTGCAAAACGTCAAAATAAAACATGAAAAAAACATATTAATGATTTTCATGTAAACCGACCACATAAGGAGGTTTCAGTTTGCTCTCCGAGTTGCATCAGTTTAAAAATGTTGGATCTCTCAAAGCCCCAAAAAGTACAGTTGTCAGGGTTTCTGCAGAAATCAGCCAGTCAAATCTAATGCTTTTTAATGCCATTTTAATGCTATACTGTAAAATGTTTAATGCCATGACTGTGAACTCAAGAAAAATTACAAAGGTTTTTTTTTTTTTTTTTAACTACAAATATCTCATCTTAAACATTTCAAACTTATGGAGCTGAGAGAGAACTTATATTACATAGTTGTGTCCTTTCCACAGGTGAAACATTTTAACTATTGAACTATTGGACACCAAGACCCTTTTCGTCATAATTACCTGCGACTCCTCCAGTCTGCCGTGGTCGTCAAGGTGGGCCTGGAGGGTCTGTTCGTTTCCCTTCTTGAGGTCCTCTTCCACAGCCAAGCCCTGGTGAATCTCAAGCCACTTCAGCTGTCCGTTCTTCTGCACATACCGACAGTCCCCAAACCAGCGCACCACCTCCGGTCTGGGCAGTCCAGTACCTGATATCAGTTCGTCGTACTGAGTAGCGCTGGGCCACTGGGTCCGGGCATACACTTGTTTGAGCAGTTGCAGCTGCTCTGCTGTCTTCTTCCCCCGGATGGCTGTGAGTTTGGGGGACGGGGAGGGTTTGGGTGTTGGGGTGGAGGATTGAGGTGGTTTTGGGGTAGTGGATGGGGAAGATGCAGGTGTGCTGCTGGACTGAAGGGGTAATGCGGGGCTATCCAAACCTTCTCCCTCTGCTTTGCCGTTGGCTTCTGTCACTTTCAGCATCTTCAGATTGATCTTAATCGGGTTGACTTTGAGTTCTCCTGAACCGTCCTCTTTCTGTCTCTCCTCCGAGTCTACCTCCCCCTCCTCCTCTCTCAACACCCGCTCCGCCTCCTCTTTCCTTTTCTCAGCTGCCATTCTCTTCCTTCTCTCAGCAAACCAGCCGTGGATCTCCCGCCTGGTCATCTTGGTCTCAGATCGCAGTCTGTCCACCTCCTCTCCTGGTGGGTCAGAGTCCTGGGCAAAACTGGCTTCCAGGGCCTTCAACTAAACACAACATGGGAGTGGACACGGTCACAAGCCTGGAAATCTAATGTGTGGATTCTGTTTGTTAAACATTACCTTCAGAAAAGATAAACTAAACATTGTTTTTGATTTGTTGGAAGACAAAGAGGTATCCAAACACTTTTACTTTAAAAGGTAACTTTATGAGCTCAACCTATATTTGATGGGTTGATTAATAATGAGAAAATTTAACTTTCTGTCTTAGTAAGAAGTAATTTGTCACCTTAATGTTCTACCCAGCATTTTATGTCAATTGCACATTTCAAACCAAGAGCCTCACCTGATGAGGTTCTCTCTCCTTGTAGCGGATAGCCGTGAAATCAGGTGAAGGAGGTCTGGGGTGCCGTCTGGAAGGTGTAGTAGGAGATGTGGGAGTCTGTGATGCAGTTGGGCTCAGTGGTGCAGAGCTGTGCTGGGGTGTTTTTGAGCCAGGACTGCTACCGCTGTCAGACAGATCCACAGGGTTGGCACCGCCAGCAGCACCGCTCCCTGCTCCCGCCGCACTGCTGGACTTACTCGGTGCACCCGTGCTGGAGCGTGAACCTTTAAGGTTGCGAAAGTGGTAGCGCCGGTCGCTGAACCACTTGCGGACCTCTCGCACCGTGAGCCCCGTCAGAGAGATGAGGCGGTCCACCTCCTCCTGGTCGGGGAACTGGTTGGCCTGAAAGCTGTCCTTCAGAGCATTGAGTTGCTCCTGGGACTTCTTGCCCTTATAAAAACTTGGGTCAAGGAAAGAGTTAACGGGAGTCCGAGAGCCGGACGTGCTGCTCGACGGAGCCGGGGAGGAAGACTTGGATGCAGGAGAGGATGCATCCTCCATATGGATAGTTGGAGAGTCACTGGTGGGGGGGTCCACTTCATCTGGGATTGTGCTAGTAGGGTTGTTTATGCTGCTGCTACCGTTGGTCTCTTTGCCCTTCTTTCCATCACTCCCGGATTTAATGTCTTTGCTGTTTTTGCTCTCTGTGCTGCTGCTCTGCACGATGCTGCTGTTATTAGCTTTGGAGCTTTCACTGTTCTTAGCATTAACATGACTGCTTACATTATTACTGCTCTTGTCTGAGCTGTCTGCATTGGCCCCTCTGTGCTTCCCATTGACACTGCTCCCCTTTGCATTACTGTGATTACTACTTCCTAGACTAAGGTTGATGACACTGGCTTGACTGCTCGATGTAACACTGCCTCCTCCCCCGCTCCTACTACTGCTGCTTTTACTGCTAATGATGCTGTTCCCAGTGCTGCTGCTGCTGCTGCCCACTGTCCCCACCACCATGCTGATGCCTTTGTCTGCCACCAGGGCCGCAGTAGGACGAGCCTGCATCATGGGGCGAGCTGCTGCCTGAGGCTTAGGTGTGACGGCTAGGGCCACAGGAGCACTGCTGACCTGGATTCCATTTGCCATCATAGGCTGAGTGACAATTACCCCTCCTTGACTGACCAGAGAGCCCTGAAGAATGTGAGGGATCCCAGTAGCGCCAAGCGAGGCAGGTAGGACTGTGATTGTGTGCTGGGTCGGGTTGCAGTGACTCTGGTTGTGTGAGCCAGCGGGTGTAGTTTGGATGATGGTGTTGAACATCTTCCTCCTGGCCTCCTCGATCTCCTCAGGAGACCAGCTGATGCCTTGTTTGAGTCTCTGTGCTGTGAACCAGATCTTGATCTGCTCTTCAGGGAACTTTGTGACCACGGTCAGGTAACAGAGTTCAGCCTTGGTGGGGTACGGGAACTTACTGAAGGACGTCTTCAAGAAAGAGGAGGAGTCCATGGAGGCACTGTAAATGGGGATGCTGCTCAGAGGAATCATCACCTGAGAGGGAAAATGTGAAAAGATGAGTTGTAGATTATCCCATTTTTTAAATCCAATTAGCTTCCATTTCACACTGGGACACACAAAATCTAAGCTGCTACCTTGGGGAGATTTTTGGAGGATGAGGAAGTGGAGGAAACGTGTGAAGAGGCTGTGATTGATGCAGATTGATGAAGGCTTCTGTTTTGAACAACCGAGACGACCTTTAGGAAAAAGAAGAAGAAGGATCAAAATTAATCGAATCAAACAAAAACTAAGAGACAGACGGAGCGACCACTGACCTGTGTGATTGGAGTCTTAAGCATTGGTAATGCTCCAGAGCCATTGACTATTTGGATTGCCGAGGGCAGAGTGACCTTCGTAGTCCCGTTGTGGACAATAGTGGGAACATGGGTGACTGTCACGGCAGCAGCCTCTTTCCTCTCACTCTCTCTGGAGTGAGAGTCTAAGGGAGGCTCATCTGAGACCGGGTGAGACACCACTATCCGTTTAGGCTCCGATTTCCCCTTCAGCATCCTCATTATTGGGGTTTTTGTGATAGAAATCTCGCTGTCCTTCCCCGTTTCTCCTCCGGTCACAAGAGACTGCTCCACCACGACTCTCCTATCCTTCTTCCTCAGTTGCAGAGTCGTGTTCAGCGTGCTGGGGTGAACCCTGGCATTATGCAGGGCCAGACCCTCGAATTTGGGGGCGGAAATTCCACAACTCACGCAAAAGAAGCTGGGGTCCGCGCGGAAGTCAGGGTGTCCGGAGTACACATGATCCAGGAACAAGTTAAGGTCGTGGGTTTCGAAGTTACAAGGCTTACAGGTGTAAGTGCCAGCACCGTCTTTTTCAGCATCCCCCACCTCTGGTTTTGAAGACTGTCCCAGATTGAGGGGGCTGTGTCTGCCCCCGCCGGGAATCCGGGATTGATGTACGGGAACAGGAGAGTCTCTTTCGGCCTCCTCCACAGGGCGTATGATCTTACTGGGGATCATACAAGGAATAGTGGACTTCCTTTTGCTGGCCATGGTGCGACCAAAAGGTGGGGAAGGTTGCTCAAATGGCTTGCTTGAGGGGTGGGAGTGAGAATACAGGTCGTTTCTGGTTTACTGTAGACCAGGCCAGGAGGAGGGAGGATAGCGGGGGATGTCCATAGGTTCACTTGTGGAAACCTGGAAACAAAATAGAGAACATCACATCACCATACACACCAGAATTGTTGGATAGAATTGATTGAGTGACAAATTTGGAAAGAGGCTTGAGGAGCTAAACGAAAGATATATTACACCACTCGGCACAAGCCAGAATTCTCTCAGCTGGATAAAAATCATGCACGGCTGGATGTTTCCAGGTAAAAATCAACAGCAAAGGTCACGACAAGGCCTTACGTTGAGATGTCACTGATGCACGGTGTTGCTCTAATCTCAAAGTGTTTTCCGCATCTCCCTTGCACTGTGAAACTCAAGGCTATGTCTCTGATGAGGGCAGTCAAACAAGCTCAGTCTGCTTCTTCACTAAAGGATTTTTTTTGGGAGAGCTCCTGTCCTACCCCCTTCTTTCCCCTCCCCCACACAACTCTGTCTCACTTCCCCTTGTTCAGACACACCCCCATAGAGAGAGCACATTCTGTGTTTTCCTTTAATCCACAGCTCCTGTAGCCTCACTGAACACCTTAATACAGATTTTCCAAAAATCATTCACTTGTGAATGTGTCGCTTAAGATAGGGTCTACTTGATAATCGCGCGTGTGCGAGTGGGTGGTACGACAGATGTTCCCTCTGAAAAGTGGTATTCTGGCTTGAGGGTAGAACAGACAGTGAACAGCAAAAGAATGTGAATCTTCAGATTTGCACTCCTAGATCCTATGTCTTTTTTTGCAAAATGGCGAAGCTTCCTGTGGAGGAGTTTTCAACCTCCCTCCTTCCTCCCCTCCCTCCCTCCAGAGGGGTAGTGATGCAGTGTTGGAGGACAGCTCTAGGGCAATTACCCTCCCAACC